>NC_134266.1:103059163-103130894 GCF_031893055.1 Leptodactylus fuscus | reverse complement strand
TGCTCTACTCACTGCAAGGGCCAAAAACGCTGCTTTTTAAAGGCACTACTCACTCCAAGGGCCAAAAGCACTGTATTTTTAAAGGCTCTACTCATGCCAAGGGCCAAAAGCACTGTATTTTAAAGGCTCTACTCACTCCAAGGGCCAAAAACACTGCTTTTTAAAGGCTGTACTCACGTCAAGGGCCAAAAGCTCTGTATTTTAAAGGCTCTACTCACTGCAAGGGACAAAAATGCTGCTTTTTAAAGGCACTACTCACTCCAAGGGCCAAAAGCACTGTATTTAAAGGCTCTACTCATGCCAAGGGCCAAAAACACTGCTTTTTAAAGGCTCTACTCACTCCAAGGGCCAAAAGCACTGTATTTTAAAGGCTCTACTCACGCCAAGGGCCAAAAACACTGCTTTTTAAAGGCTGTACTCATGTCAAGGGCCAAAAGCACTGTATTTTAAAGGCTCTACTCACGCCGAGGGACAAAAGCACTGTATTTTAAAGGCTCTACTCACTCCAAGGGCCAAAAACACTGCTTTTTAAAGGCTCTACTCACTCCATGGGCCAAAAGCACTGTATTTTTAAGGCTCTATTCACTCCAAGGGCCTAAAGCACTGTATTTTAAAGGCTCTACTCACTGCAAGGGCCAAAAACGCTGCTTTTTAAAGGCACTACTCACTCCAAGGGCCAAAAGCACTGTATTTTAAAGCTCTACTCATGCCAAAGGCCAAAAACACTGCTTTTTAAAGGCTGTACTCACGTCAAGGGCCAAAAGCACTGTATTTTAAAGGCTCTACTCACACCGAGGGACAAAAGCTCTATATTTAAAAGGCTCTACTCACTCCAAGGGCCAAAAACACTACTTTGTAACGGCTCTACTCACTCCATGGGCCAAAAGCACTGTATTTTTAAGGCTCTATTCACTCCAAGGGCCAAAAGCACTGTATTTTAAAGGCTCTACTCACTGCAAGGGCCAAAAACGCTGCTTTTAAAGGCACTACTCACTGCAAGGGCCAAAAGCACTGTATTTTTAAGGCTCTATTCACTCCAAGGGCCAAAAGCACTGTATTTTAAAGGCTCTACTCACTGCAAGGGACAAAAATGCTGCTTTTTAAAGGCACTACTCACTCTAAGGGCCGGCCAAAAGCACTGTATTTTAAAGGCTCTACTCATGCCAAGGGCCAAAAACACTGCTTTTTAAAGGCTCTACTCACTCCAAGGGCCAAAAGCACTGTATTTTAAAGGCTCTACTCACGCCAAGGGCCAAAAACACTGCTTTTTAAAGGCTGTACTCACGTCAAGGGCCAAAAGCACTGTATTTTAAAGGCTCTACTCACTCCAAGGGCCAAAAACACTGCTTTTTAAAGGCTCTACTCACTGCAAGGGCCAAAAACGCTGCTTTTTAAAAGGCACTACTCACTGCAAGGGCCAAAAGCACTGTATTTTAAAGGCTCTACTCATGCCAAGGGCCAAAAGCACTGTATTTTAAAGGCTCTACTCACTGCAAGGGACAAAAATGCTGCTTTTTAAAAGCACTACTCACTCCAAGGGCCAAAAGCACTGTATTTTAAAAGCTCTACTCATGCCAAGGGCCAAAAACACTGCTTTTTAAAGGCTCTACTCACGCCAAGGGCCAAAAACACTGCTTTTTAAAGGCTGTACTCACGTCAAGGGCCAAAAGCACTGTATTTTAAAGGCTCTACTCACACCGAGGGACAAAAGCACTGTATTTTAAAGGCTCTACTCACTCCAAGGGCCAAAAACACTGCTTTTTAAGGCTCTACTCACTCCATGGGCCAAAAGCAGTGTATTTTTAAGGCTCTATTCACTCCAAGGGCCAAAAGCACTGTATTTTAAAGGCTCTACTCACTCCAAGGGCCAAAAACACTGCTGTTTAGAGGCTCTACTCACTCCATGGGCCAAAAGCACTGCATTTTTAAGGCTCTATTCACTCCAAGGGCCAAAAGCACTGTATTTTAAAGGCTCTACTCACTGCAAGGGACAAAATTTCTGCTTTTTAAAGGCACTACTCACTCCAAGGGCCGGCCAAAAACACTGTATTTTAAAGGCTCTACTCATGCCAAGGGCCAAAAACACAGCTTTTTAAAGGCTCTACTCACTCCAATGGCCAAAGGCACTGTATTTTAAAGGCTCTACTCACGCCAAGGGCCAAAAACACTGCTTTTTAAAGGCTGTACTCACGTCAAGGGCCAAAAGCACTGTATTTTAAAGGCTCTACTCACACCGAGGGACAAAAGCACTGTATTTTAAAGGCTCTACTCACTCCAAGGGCCAAAAACACTGCTTTTTAAAGGCTCTACTCACTCCATGGGCCAAAAGCACTGTATTTTAAGGCTCTATTCTCTCCAAGGGCCAAAAGCACTGTATTTTAAAGGCTCTACTCACTGCAAGGGCCAAAACGCTGCTTTTAAAGGCACTACTCACTCCAAGGGCCAAAAGCACTGTATTTTAAAGGCTCTACTCATGCCAAGGGCCAAAAGCACTGTATTTTAAAGGCTCTACTCACGCCAAGGGCCAAAAACACTGCTTTTTAAAGGCTGTACTCACGTCAAGGGCCAAAAGCACTGTATTTTAAAGGCTCTACTCACTGCAAGGGACAAAAATGCTGCTTTTTAAAGGCACTACTCACTCCAAGGGCCAAAAGCACTGTATTTTAAAGGCTCTACTCATGCCAAGGGCCAAAAACACTGCTTTTTAAAGGCTCTACTCACTCCAAGGGCCAAAAGCACTGTATTTTAAAGGCTCTACTCACGCCAAGAGCCAAAAACACTGCTTTTTAAAGGCTGTACTCATGTCAAGGGGCAAAAGCACTGTATTTTAAAGGCTCTACTCACGCCGAGGGACAAAAGCACTGTATTTTAAAGGCTCTACTCACTGCAAGGGCCAAAAACGCTGCTTTTTAAAGGCACTACTCACTCCAAGGGCCAAAAGCACTGTATTTTAAAGGCTCTACTCATGCCAAAGGCCAAAAGCACTGTATTTTAAAGGCTCTACTCACTCCATGGGCCAAAAGCACTGTATTTTTAAGGCTCTATTCACTCCAAGGGCCTAAAGCACTGTATTTTAAAGGCTCTACTCACTGCAAGGGCCAAAAACGCTGCTTTTTAAAGGCACTACTCACTCCAAGGCCAAGAGCACTGTATTTTAAAGGCTCTACTCATGCCAAAGGCCAAAAGCACTGTATTTTAAAGGCTCTACTCACGCCGAGGGACAAAAGCACTATATTTTAAAGGCTCTACTCACTCCAAGGGCCAAAAACACTGCTGTTTAAAGGCTCTACTCATGCCAAGGGCCAAAAACACTGCTTTTTAAAGGCTCTACTCACTCCAATGGCAAAAAGCACTGTATTTTAAAGGCTGTACTCACTCCAAGGGCCAAAACACTGCCTTTTAAAGGCTCTTCTCACTCCAAGGGCCAAAAGCACTGTATCCGAAAGGCTCTACTCATGCTAAGGGCCAAAAACACTGCTTTTTAAAGGCTCTACTCACTCCAAGGGCCAAAAGCACTGTATTTTAAAGGCTCAACTCACTCCAAGGGCCAAAAACACTGCTGTTTAGAGGCTCTACTCACTCCATGGGCCAAAAGCACTGCATTTTTAAGGCTCTATTCACTCCAAGGGCCAAAAGCACTGTATTTTTAAAGGCTCTACTCACTGCAAGGGACAAAATGCTGCTTTTTAAAGGCACTACTCACTCTAAAGGCCGGCCAAAAGCACTGTATTTTAAAGGCTCTACTCATGCCAAGGGCCAAAAACACTGCTTTTTAAAGGCTCTACTCACTCCAAGGGCCAAAAGCACTGTATTTTAAAGGCTCTACTCACGCCAAGGGCCAAAAACACTGCTTTTTAAAGGCTGTACTCACGTCAAGGGCCAAAAGCACTGTATTTTAAAGGCTCTACTCACTCCAAGGGCCAAAAACACTGCTTTTTAAAGGCTCTACTCACTCCATGGGCCAAAAAGCACTGTATTTTTAAGGCTCTATTCACTCCAAGGGCCAAAAACACTGTATTTTAAAGGCTCTACTCACTGCAAGGGCCAAAAACGCTGCTTTTAAAGGCACTACTCACTCCAAGGGCCAAAAGCACTGTATTTTAAAGGCTCTACTCATGCCAAGGGCCAAAAGCACTGTATTTTAAAGGCTCTACTCACTGCAAGGGACAAAAATGCTGCTTTTTAAAAGCACTACTCACTCCAAGGGCCAAAAGCACTGTATTTTAAAGGCTCTACTCATGCCAAGGGCCAAAAACACTGCTTTTTAAAGGCTCTACTCACGCCAAGGGCCAAAAACACTGCTTTTTAAAGGCTGTACTCACGTCAAGGGCCAAAAGCACTGTATTTTAAAGGCTCTACTCACACCGAGGGACAAAATCACTGTATTTTAAAGGCTCTACTCACTCCAAGGGCCAAAAACACTGCTTTTTAAAGGCTCTACTCACTCCATGGGCCAAAAGCACTGTATTTTTAAGGCTCTATTCACTCCAAGGGCCAAAAGCACTGTATTTTAAAGGCTCTACTCACTGCAAGGGCCAAAAACGCTGCTTTTTAAAGGCACTACTCACTCCAAGGGCCAAAAGCACTGTATTTTAAAGGCTCTACTCATGCCAAGGGCCAAAAGCACTGTATTTTAAAGGCTCTACTCACGCCAAGGGCCAAAAACACTGCTTTTTAAAGGCTGTACTCACGTCAAGGGCCAAAAGCACTGTATTTTAAAGGCTCTACTCACTGCAAGGGACAAAAATGCTGCTTTTTAAAGGCACTACTCACTCCAAGGGCCAAAAGCACTGTATTTTAAAGGCTCTACTCATGCCAAGGGCCAAAAACACTGCTTTTTAAAGGCTCTACTCACTCCAAGGGCCAAAAGCACTGTATTTTAAAGGCTCTACTCACGCCAAGGGCCAAAAACACTGCTTTTTAAAGGCTGTACTCATGTCAAGGGCCAAAAGCACTGTATTTTAAAGGCTCTACTCACGCCGAGGGACAAAAGCACTGTATTTTAAAGGCTCTACTCACTCCAAGGGCCAAAAACACTGCTTTTTAAAGGCTCTACTCACTCCATGGGCCAAAAGCACTGTATTTTTAAGGCTCTATTCACTCCAAGGGCCTAAAGCACTGTATTTTAAAGGCTCTACTCACTGCAAGGGCCAAAAACGCTGCTTTTAAAGGCACTACTCACTCCAAGGGCCAAAAGCACTGTATTTTAAAGGCTCTACTCATGCCAAAGGCCAAAAACACTGCTTTTTAAAGGCTGTTACTCACGTCAAGGGCCAAAAGCACTGTATTTTAAAGGCTCTACTCACACCGAGGGACAAAAGCTCTATATTTAAAAGGCTCTACTCACTCCAAGGGCCAAAAACACTACTTTGTAACGGCTCTACTCACTCCATGGGCCAAAAGCACTGTATTTTTAAGGCTCTATTCACTCCAAGGGCCAAAAGCACTGTATTTTAAAGGCTCTACTCACTGCAAGGGCCAAAAACGCTGCTTTTTAAAGGCACTACTCACTGCAAGGGCCAAAAGCACTGTATTTTAAAGGCTCTACTCATGCCAAGGCCAAAAGCACTGTATTTTAAAGGCTCTACTCACGCCAAGGGCCAAAAACACTGCTTTTTAAAGGCTGTACTCACGTCAAGGGCCAAAAGCACTGTATTTTAAAGGCTCTACTCACTGCAAGGGACAAAAATGCTGCTTTTTAAAGGCACTACTCACTCCAAGGGCCAAAAGCACTGTAATTTTAAAGGGCTCTACTCATGCCAAGGGCCAAAAACACTGCTTTTTAAAGGCTCTACTCACTCCAAGGGCCAAAAGCACTGTATTTTAAAGGCTCTACTCACGCCAAGGGCCAAAAACACTGCTTTTTAAAGGCTGTACTCATGTCAAGGGCCAAAAGCACTGTATTTTAAAGGCTCTACTCACGCCGAGGGACAAAAGCACTGTATTTTAAAGGCTCTACTCACTCCAAGGGCCAAAAACACTGCTTTTTAAAGGCTCTACTCACTCCATGGGCCAAAAGCACTGTATTTTTAAGGCTCTATTCACTCCAAGGGCCAAAAGCACTGTATTTTAAAGGCTCTACTCATGCCAAGGGCCAAAAGCACTGTATTTTAAAGGCTCTACTCACTGCAAGGGACAAAAATGCTGCTTTTTAAAAGCACTACTCACTCCAAGGCCAAAAGCACTGTATTTTAAAGGCTCTACTCATGCCAAGGGCCAAAAACACTGCTTTTTAAAGGCTCTACTCACGCCAAGGGCCAAAAACACTGCTTTTTAAAGGCTGTACTCACGTCAAGGGCCAAAAGCACTGTATTTTAAAGGCTCTACTCACACCGAGGGACAAAAGCACTGTATTTTAAAGGCTCTACTCACTCCAAGGGCCAAAAACACTGCTTTTTAAAGGCTCTACTCACTCCATGGGCCAAAAGCAGTGTATTTTTAAGGCTCTATTCACTCCAAGGGCCAAAAGCACTGTATTTTAAAGGCTCTACTCACTCCAAGGGCCAAAAAACACTGCTGTTTAGAGGCTCTACTCACTCCATGGGCCAAAAGCACTGCATTTTTAAGGCTCTATTCACTCCAAGGGCCAAAAGCACTGTATTTTAAAGGCTCTACTCACTGCAAGGGACAAAAATGCTGCTTTTTAAAGGCACTACTCACTCCAAGGGCCGGCCAAAAACACTGTATTTTAAAGGCTCTACTCATGCCAAGGGCCAAAAACACAGCTTTTTAAAGGCTCTACTCACTCAATGGCCAAAAGCACTGTATTTTAAAGGCTCTACTCACGCCAAGGGCCAAAAACACTGCTTTTTAAAGGCTGTACTCACGTCAAGGCCAAAAGCACTGTATTTTAAAGGCTCTACTCACACTGAGGGACAAAAGCACTGTATTTTAAAGGCTCTACTCACTCCAAGGGCCAAAAACACTGCTTTTTAAAGGCTCTACTCACTCCATGGGCCAAAAGCACTGCATTTTAAGGCTCTATTCACTCCAAGGGCCAAAAGCACTGTATTTTAAAGGCTCTACTCACTGCAAGGGCCAAAAACGCTGCTTTTTAAAGACACTACTCACTCCAAGGGCCAAAAGCACTGTATTTTAAAGGCTCTACTCATGCCAAGGGCCAAAAGCACTGTATTTTAAAGGCTCTACTCACGCCAAGGGCCAAAAACACTGCTTTTTAAAGGCTGTACTCACGTCAAGGGCCAAAAGCACTGTATTTTAAAGGCTCTACTCACACCGAGGGACAAAAGCACTGTATTTTAAAGGCTCTACTCACTCCAAGGGGCCAAAAACACTGCTTTTTAAGGCTCTACTCACTCCATGGGCCAAAAGCACTGTATTTTTAAGGCTCTATTCACTCCAAGGGCCAAAAGCACTGTATTTTAAAGGCTCTACTCACTGCAAGGGCCAAAAACGCTGCTTTTTAAAGGCACTACTCACTCCAAGGGCCAAAAGCACTGTATTTTAAAGGCTCTACTCATGCCAAGGGCCAAAAGCACTGTATTTTAAGGCTCTACTCACTCCAAGGGCCAAAAACACTGCTTTTTAAAGGCTGTACTCACGTCAAGGGCCAAAAGCTCTGTATTTTAAAGGCTCTACTCACTGCAAGGGACAAAAATGCTGCTTTTTAAAGGCACTACTCACTCCAAGGGCCAAAAGCACTGTATTTTAAAGGCTCTACTCATGCCAAGGGCCAAAAACACTGCTTTTTAAAGGCTCTACTCACTCCAAGGGCCAAAAGCACTGTATTTTAAAGGCTCTACTCACGCCAAGGGCCAAAAACACTGCTTTTTAAAGGCTGTACTCATGTCAAGGGCCAAAAGCACTGTATTTTAAAGGCTCTACTCACGCCGAGGGACAAAAGCACTGTATTTTAAAGGCTCTACTCACTCCAAGGGCCAAAAACACTGCTTTTTAAAGGCTCTACTCACTCCATGGGCCAAAAGCACTGTATTTTTAAGGCTCTATTCACTCCAAGGGCCTAAAGCACTGTATTTTAAAGGCTCTACTCATGCCAAGGGCCAAAAGCACTGTATTTTAAAGGCTCTACTCACTGCAAGGGACAAAAATGCTGCTTTTTAAAAGCACTACTCACTCCAAGGGCCAAAAGCACTGTATTTTAAAGGCTCTACTCATGCCAAGGGCCAAAAACACTGCTTTTTAAAGGCTCTACTCACGCCAAGGGCCAAAAACACTGCCTTTTTAAAGGCTGTACTCACGTCAAGGGCCAAAAGCACTGTATTTTAAAGGCTCTACTCACACCGAGGGACAAAAGCACTGTATTTTAAAGGCTCTACTCACTCCAAGGGCCAAAAACACTGCTTTTTAAAGGCTCTACTCACTCCATGGGCCAAAAGCAGTGTATTTGTAAGGCTCTATTCACTCCAAGGCCAAAAGCACTGTATTTTAAAGTCTCTACTCACTCCAAGGGCCAAAAACACTGCTGTTTAGAGGCTCTACTCACTCCATGGGCCAAAAGCACTGCATTTTTAAGGCTCTATTCACTCCAGGGCCAAAAGCACTGTATTTTAAAGGCTCTACTCACTGCAAGGGACAAAAATGCTGCTTTTTAAAGGCACTACTCACTCCAAGGGCCGGCCAAAAACACTGTATTTTAAAGGCTCTACTCATGCCAAGGGCCAAAAACACTGCTTTTTAAAGGCTCTACTCATGCCAAGGGCCAAAAACACTGCTTTTTAAAGGCTGTACTCACGTCAAGGGCCAAAAGCACTGTATTTAAAGGCTCTACTCACACCGAGGGACAAAAGCACTGTATTTTAAAGGCTCTACTCACTCCAAGGGCCAAAAACACTGCTTTTTAAAGGCTCTACTCACTCCATGGGCAAAAGCACTGTATTTTTAAGGCTCTATTGACTCCACGGGCCTAAAGCACTGTATTTTAAAGGCTCTACTCACTGCAAGGGCCAAAAACGCTGCTTTTTAAAGGCACTACTCACTCCAAGGGCCAAAAGCACTGTATTTTAAAGGCTCTACTCATGCCAAGGGCCAAAAGCACTGTATTTTAAAGGCTCTACTCACGCCAAGGGCCAAAAACACTGCTTTTTAAAGGCTGTACTCACGTCAAGGCCAAAAGCACTGTATTTTAAAGGCTCTACTCACTGCAAGGGACAAAAATGCTGCTTTTTAAAGGCACTACTCACTCCAAGGGCCAAAAGCACTGTATTTTAAAGGCTCTACTCATGCCAAGGGCCAAAAACACTGCTTTTAAAGGCTCTACTCACTCCAAGGGCCAAAAGCACTGTATTTTAAAGGCTCTACTCACGCCAAGGGCCAAAAACACTGCTTTTTAAAGGCTGTACTCATGTCAAGGGCCAAAAGCACTGTATTTTAAAGGCTCTACTCACGCCGAGGGACAAAAGCACTGTATTTTAAAGGCTCTACTCACTCCAAGGGCCAAAAACACTGCTTTTTAAAGGCTCTACTCACTCCATGGGCCAAAAGCACTGTATTTTTAAGGCTCTATTCACTCCAAGGGCCTAAAGCACTGTATTTTAAAGGCTCTACTCACTACAAGGGCCAAAAACGCTGCTTTTTAAAGGCACTACTCACTCCAAGGGCCAAAAGCACTGTATTTTAAAGGCTCTACTCATGCCAAAGGCCAAAAGCACTGTATTTTAAAGGCTCTACTCACGCCGAGGGACAAAAGCACTATATTTTAAAGGCTCTACTCACTCCAAGGGCCAAAAACACTGCTGTTTAAAAGCTCTACTCATGCCAAGGGCCAAAAACACTGCTTTTTAAAGGCTCTACTCACTCCAATGGCAAAAAGCACTGTATTTTAAAGGCTGTACTCACTCCAAGGGCCAAAACACTGCCTTTTAAAGGCTCTTCTCACTCCAAGGGCCAAAACACTGCTTTTTAAAGGCTCTACTCACTCCATGGGCCAAAAGCACTGTATTTTTAAGGCTCTATTCACTCCAAGGGCCTAAAGCACTGTATTTTAAAGGCTCTACTCACTGCAAGGGCCAAAAACGCTGCTTTTTAAAGGCACTACTCACTCCAAGGGCCAAAAGCACTGTATTTTAAAGGCTCTACTCATGCCAAAGGCCAAAAGCACTGTATTTTAAAGGCTCTACTCACGCCGAGGGACAAAAGCACTATATTTTAAAGGCTCTACTCACTCCAAGGGCCAAAAACACTGCTGTTTAAAGGCTCTACTCATGCTAAGGGCCAAAAACACTGCTTTTTAAAGGCTCTACTCACTCCAAGGGCCAAAAGCACTGTATTTTAAAGGCTCAACTCACTCCAAGGGCCAAAAACACTGCTGTTTAGAGGCTCTACTCACTCCATGGGCCAAAAGCACTGCATTTTTAAGGCTCTATTCACCAAGGGCCAAAAGCACTGTATTTTAAAGGCTCTACTCACTGCAAGGGACAAAAATGCTGCTTTTTAAAGGCACTACTCACTCTAAGGGCCGGCCAAAAGCACTGTATTTTAAAGGCTCTACTCATGCCAAGGGCCAAAAACACTGCTTTTTAAAGGCTCTACTCACTCCAAGGGCCAAAAGCACTGTATTTTAAAGGCTCTACTCACGCCAAGGGCCAAAAACACTGCTTTTTAAAGGCTGTACTCACGTCAAGGGCCAAAAGCACTGTATTTTAAAGGCTCTATTCACTCCAAGGGCCAAAAACACTGCTTTTTAAAGGCTCCACTCACTCCATGGGCCAAAAGCACTGTATTTTTAAGGCTCTATTCACTCCAAGGGCCAAAAACACTGTATTTTAAAGGCTCTACTCACTGCAAGGGCCAAAAACGCTGCTTTTTAAAGGCACTACTCACTCCAAGGGCCAAAAGCACTGTATTTTAAAGGCTCTACTCATGCCAAGGGCCAAAAGCACTGTATTTTAAAGGCTCTACTCACTGCAAGGGACAAAAATGCTGCTTTTTAAAAGCACTACTCACTCCAAGGGCCAAAAGCACTGTATTTTGAAGGCTCTACTCATGCCAAGGGCCAAAAACACTGCTTTTTAAAGGCTCTACTCACGCCAAGCGCCAAAAACACTGCTTTTTAAAGGCTGTACTCACGTCAAGGGCCAAAAGCACTGTATTTTAAAGGCTCTACTCACACCGAGGGACAAAAGCACTGTATTTTAAAGGCTCTACTCACTCCAAGGGCCAAAAACACTGCTTTTTAAAGGCTCTACTCACTCCATGGGCCAAAAGCAGTGTATTTTTAAGGCTCTATTCACTCCAAGGGCCAAAAGCACTGTATTTTAAAGGCTCTACTCACTCCAAGGGCCAAAAACACTGCTGTTTAGAGGCTCTACTCACTCCATGGGCCAAAAGCACTGCATTTTTAAGGCTCTATTCACTCCAAGGGCCAAAAGCACTGTATTTTAAAGGCTCTACTCACTGTAAGGGACAAAAATGCTGCTTTTTAAAGGCTGTACTCATGTCAAGGGCCAAAAGCACTGTATTTTAAAGGCTCTACTCACACCGAGGGACAAAAGCACTGTATTTTAAAGGCTCTACTCACTCCAAGGGCCAAAAACACTGCTTTTTAAAGGCTCTACTCACTCCATGGGCCAAAAGCACTGTATTTTTAAGGCTCAATTCACTCCAAGGGCCAAAAGCACTGTATTTTAAAGGCTCTACTCACTGCAATGGCCAAAAACGCTGCTTTTTAAAGGCACTACTCACTCCAAGGGCCAAAAGCACTGTATTTTAAAGGCTCTACTCATGCCAAGGGCCAAAAGCACTGTATTTTAAAGGCTCTACTCACGCCAAGGGCCAAAAACACTGCTTTTTAAAGGCTGTACTCACGTCAAGGGCCAAAAGCACTGTATTTTAAAGGCTCTACTCACTGCAAGGGACAAAAATGCTGCTTTTTAAAGGCACTACTCACTCCAAGGGCCAAAAGCACTGTATTTTAAAGGCTCTACTCATGCCAAGGGCCAAAAACACTGCTTTTTAAAGGCTCTACTCACTCCAAGGGCCAAAAGCACTGTATTTTAAAGGCTCTACTCACGCCAAGGGCCAAAAACACTGCTTTTTAAAGGCTGTACTCATGTCAAGGGCCAAAAGCACTGTATTTTAAAGGCTCTACTCACGCCGAGGGACAAAAGCACTGTATTTTAAAGGCTCTACTCACTCCAAGGGCCAAAAACACTGCTTTTTAAAGGCTCTACTCACTCCATGGGCCAAAAGCACTGTATTTTTAAGGCTCTATTCACTCCAAGGGCCTAAAGCACTGTATTTTAAAGGCTCTACTCACTGCAAGGGCCAAAAACGCTGCTTTTTAAAGGCACTACTCACTCCAAGGGCCAAAAGCACTGTATTTTAAAGGCTCTACTCATGCCAAAGGCCAAAAGCACTGTATTTTAAAGGCTCTACTCACGCCGAGGGACAAAAGCACTATATTTTAAAGGCTCTACTCACTCCAAGGGCCAAAAACACTGCTGTTTAAAGGCTCTACTCATGCCAAGGGCCAAAAACACTGCTTTTTAAAGGCTCTACTCACTCCAATGGCAAAAAGCACTGTATTTTAAAGGCTGTACTCACTCCAAGGGCCAAAACACTGCCTTTTAAAGGCTCTTCTCACTCCAAGGGCCAAAAGCACTGTATCCGAAAGGCTCTACTCATGCTAAGGGCCAAAAACACTGCTTTTTAAAGGCTCTACTCACTCCAAGGGCCAAAAGCACTGTATTTTAAAGGCTCTACTCATGCCAAGGGCCAAAAGCACTGTATTTTAAAGGCTCTACTCACTGCAAGGGACAAAAATGCTGCTTTTTAAAAGCGCTACTCACTCCAAGGGCCAAAAGCACTGTATTTTGAAGGCTCTACTCATGCCAAGGGCCAAAAGCACTGCTTTTTAAAGGCTCTACTCACGCCAAGCGCCAAAAACACTGCTTTTTAAAGGCTGTACTCACGTCAAGGGCCAAAAGCACTGTATTTTAAAGGCTCTACTCACACCGAGGGACAAAAGCACTGTATTTTAAAGGCTCTACTCACTCCAAGGGCCAAAAACACTGCTTTTTAAAGGCTCTACTCACTCCATGGGCCAAAAGCAGTGTATTTTTAAGGCTCTATTCACTCCAAGGGCCAAAAGCACTGTATTTTAAAGGCTCTACTCACTCCAAGGGCCAAAAACACTGCTGTTTAGAGGCTCTACTCACTCCATGGGCCAAAAGCACTGCATTTTTAAGGCTCTATTCACTCCAAGGGCCAAAAGCACTGTATTTTAAAGGCTCTACTCACTGTAAGGGACAAAAATGCTGCTTTTTAAAGGCTGTACTCATGTCAAGGGCCAAAAGCACTGTATTTTAAAGGCTCTACTCACACCGAGGGACAAAAGCACTGTATTTTAAAGGCTCTACTCACTCCAAGGGCCAAAAACACTGCTTTTTAAAGGCTCTACTCACTCCATGGGCCAAAAGCACTGTATTTTTAAGGCTCAATTCACTCCAAGGGCCAAAAGCACTGTATTTTAAAGGCTCTACTCACTGCAAGGGCCAAAAACGCTGCTTTTTAAAGGCACTACTCACTCCAAGGGCCAAAAGCACTGTATTTTAAAGGCTCTACTCATGCCAAGGGCCAAAAGCACTGTATTTTAAAGGCTCTACTCACGCCAAGGGCCAAAAACACTGCTTTTTAAAGGCTGTACTCACGTCAAGGGCCAAAAGCACTGTATTTTAAAGGCTCTACTCACTGCAAGGGACAAAAATGCTGCTTTTTAAAGGCACTACTCACTCCAAGGGCCAAAAGCACTGTATTTTAAAGGCTCTACTCATGCCAAGGGCCAAAAACACTGCTTTTTAAAGGCTCTACTCACTCCAAGGGCCAAAAGCACTGTATTTTAAAGGCTCTACTCACGCCAAGGGCCAAAAACACTGCTTTTTAAAGGCTGTACTCATGTCAAGGGCCAAAAGCACTGTATTTTAAAGGCTCTACTCACGCCGAGGGACAAAAGCACTGTATTTTAAAGGCTCTACTCACTCCAAGGGCCAAAAACACTGCTTTTTAAAGGCTCTACTCACTCCATGGGCCAAAAGCACTGTATTTTTAAGGCTCTATTCACTCCAAGGGCCTAAAGCACTGTATTTTAAAGGCTCTACTCACTGCAAGGGCCAAAAACGCTGCTTTTTAAAGGCACTACTCACTCCAAGGGCCAAAAGCACTGTATTTTAAAGGCTCTACTCATGCCAAAGGCCAAAAGCACTGTATTTTAAAGGCTCTACTCACGCCGAGGGACAAAAGCACTATATTTTAAAGGCTCTACTCACTCCAAGGGCCAAAAACACTGCTGTTTAAAGGCTCTACTCATGCCAAGGGCCAAAAACACTGCTTTTTAAAGGCTCTACTCACTCCAATGGCAAAAAGCACTGTATTTTAAAGGCTGTACTCACTCCAAGGGCCAAAACACTGCCTTTTAAAGGCTCTTCTCACTCCAAGGGCCAAAAGCACTGTATCCGAAAGGCTCTACTCATGCTAAGGGCCAAAAACACTGCTTTTTAAAGGCTCTACTCACTCCAAGGGCCAAAAGCACTGTATTTTAAAGGCTCTACTCATGCCAAGGGCCAAAAACACAGCTTTTTAAACGCTCTACTCACTCCAAGGGCCAAAAGCACTGTATTTTAAAGGCTCTACTCACGCCAAGGGCCAAAAACACTGCTTTTTAAAGGCTGTACTCTCGTCAAGAGCCAAAAGCACTATATTTTAAAGGCTCTACTCACGCCGAGGGACAAAAGCACTGTATTTTAAAGGCTCTACTCACTCCAAGGGCCAAAAACACTGCTGTTTAAAGGCTCTACTCACGCCAAGGGCCAAAAACACTGCATTTTAAAGGCTCTACTCATGCTATGGGCCAAAAACACTGCTTTTTAAAGGCTCTACTCACTCCAATGGCAAAAAGCACTGTATTTTAAAGGCTGTACTCACTCCAAGGGCCAAAACACTGCCTTTTAAAGGCTCTACTCACTCCAAGGGCCAAAAGCACTGTATTCGAAAGGCTCTACTCATGCTAAGGGCCAAAAACACTGCTTTTTAAAGGCTCTACTCACTCCAAGGGCCAAAAGCACTGTATTTTAAAGGCTCTACTCACGCCAAGGGCCAAAAACACTGCTTTTTAAAGGCTGTACTCACGTCAAGGGCCAAAAGCACTATATTTTAAAGGCTCTACTCACGCCGAGGGACAAAAGCACTGTATTTTAAAGGCTCTACTCACTCCAAGGGCCAAAAACACTGCTGTTTAAAGGCTCTACTCACGCCAAGGGCCAAAAACACTGCATTTTAAAGGCTCTACTCATGCTAAGGGCCAAAAACGCTGCTTTTTAAAGGCTCTACTCACTCCAATGGCAAAAAGTACTGTATTTTAAAGGCTGTACTCACTCCAAGGGCCAAAACACTGCCTTTTAAAGGCTCTACTCACTCCAAGGGCCAAAAGCACTGTATCCGAAAGGCTCTACTCATGCTAAGGGCCAAAAACACTGCTTTTTAAAGGCTCTACTCACTCCAAGGGCCAAAAGCACTGTATTTTAAAGCCTCTACTCACTCCATGGGCCAAAAACACTGCTGTTTAAGGGCTCTACTCATGCCAAGGGACAAAAACACTGCTTTTTAAAGGCTCTACTCACTCCAAGGGCAAAAAACACTGTATCTGAAAGGCTCTACTCACTCCAAGGGCCAAAAGCACTGTATTTTAAAGGCTCTACTCATGCCAAGGGCCTAAAGCACTGTATTTAAAGGCTCTACTCATGCCAAGGGACAAAAACATTGCTTTTTAAAGGCTCTACTCACGCCAAGGGCCAAAAGCACTGTATTTTAAAGGCTCTACTCACGCCAAGGGCCAAAAACACTGCTTTTTATAGGCTCTACTCACTCCAAGGGCCAAAAACACTGCTGTTTAAAGGCTCTACTAACGCCAAGGGCCAAAACCACTGCTTTTTAAAGGCTGTACTCACTCTACGGGCCAAAAACTAAATCTCTGCTGTTTAAAGGCTCAATTCACCCAAGACCAACAAATCTTTGCTGGTGCAAGGCTTAACTAAGTTAAAGGGCCTAAAACTCTGCAGGTAAAAGGCTGAAGTCACCATAGGGCCTCAATCTCTGCTGGTAGCTCAGCTTAAGGGCCTGTAACTTAATTTGGAAGGGCTCACGTTAAGGGCCATAAAAGTGAATTTTGGGAGGTCTTACCACATCACACACACACACACACATCCACAATGACAGTTCAGGGTGGGTACTGATGGATTTCCCATTGCCTATTCCATCTGTGGTTGTCATGGGCAACGTTATTTAAAGCTTTGCTTGTTACTGTTTCTTTAGCTTGAATTTGGGTTTCTATCCATCCAATTGAGGAAGAAAGAAGGTTTCCAGGTATTTTCCCACTTTTGATAGAGGTTGTTTTGAGTGTGGAAAGTGTGTAGTTGATAGACTGTGATAGTGGAGTAAAACTGTGACTTCGGCTTGTTAGATGCCCCCAGGCATGCTTCCCCTTCTGTCCCAGTTGCATTGCAGAGGTGTTGGCATCATTTACTGAGGTGTGATAGTGGACTTGGTGACCCTCCTGAGTCGAATGGTGGGATCCCCTGAAACAAAGCATTTTCTCCCATAGACTATAATGGGGTCCGATATTACGAAACGAATAATGAATATCGAATATTTTACTGTTCGCTCATCTCTAGTTATTTCTAAACAGGGTGGTTTGGAACATTGTAAATATAAAGGGCCATTAGAAGGCTATATGAATATAACTGGGGTTGTTATTATTATAAGGAGGCATTAGGGGAGCAGTATTTATGTCAGGGAGCATAATATAAGGGGGGGATTTAAATCAAGGAGCACTTGGGTTTTATTACAGGGGTCTTCCAGCTCATTTTTTTGATGATGAGTCCTTGAGATAGATCATAAATAATAAATTAGGTGTTATGACAATTGGGACCCCACTGATCAGCTGTTTGAAGGGGACATGGAACATGTACTGACACAGTAACTCTTTCTCTGTTTATATTGTATGCTGTACTGTATTATAGTAACTGTTTTGATTTATAGAAATGTATAGGATGAGGCTATAGCTAGATTGCATGGCCACTATGAAATGAACGATACAATGTATACAAAGAA
Source organism: Leptodactylus fuscus (assembly GCF_031893055.1). Classification (NCBI taxonomy): domain Eukaryota; kingdom Metazoa; phylum Chordata; class Amphibia; order Anura; family Leptodactylidae; genus Leptodactylus; species Leptodactylus fuscus. Next base: position 103,113,812 of record NC_134266.1, on the reverse strand, counting down.
GGGCTCATGGTGCTTGTACATGTACTGTGATCCCCTTAAAACAGCTGATCAGTGGGGTTCCTGGGTGTCAGAAATAGAGTGATTTGTTTTTACTGGAAAAGAAGGCAAAGATGTTTGTGTTGCAACTTTACAGAGACAAGTCGCAACTGGAAGAAGTCCTGGCACTCCATGGCGGTCCAGTCCAGATAGAGACAGAATGTAAATGATTACAGTCCAAGACGTAATCTGTAAGTCATGAAATGTTTCCTGTGCCTGTATTCACCTAAAATTGTCTGCAGAGCACTGTGTAGAGCTGCTATACATCATAATACAGTCATCGTATATTGATAATATTGGTAGACTAGAGTTGGGAGCTCACTTGAATGTATTTGCTCCCCTGGGCTGAACCCTCAGCTATGCCTCAGGTCGAAGACAATGATGAAGCAGGGTGTGAAGGATCTCACTTTGCCAAGGCACTTGGCACACCCACAATCACTTTTCTCACCATTCACTCACTCCCTGTGAGTGCCTGAGTTCATAGGATAATATGAATTGAGCTTTATAATTTTTGTATATACAGTCCTATGAAAAAGTTTGGGCACCCCTATTAATCTTAATCATTTTTAGTTCTAAATATTTTGGTATTTGCAACAGCCATTTCAGTTTGATATATCTAATAACTGATGGACACAGTAATATTTCAGGATTGAAATGAGGTTTATTGTACTAACAGAAAATGTGCAATATGCATTAAACCAAAATTTGACCGGTGCAAAAGTATGGGCACCTCAACAGAAAAGTGACATTAATATTTAGTAGATCCTCCTTTTGCAAAGATAACAGCCTCTAGTCGCTTCCTGTAGCTCTTAATCAGTCCCTGGATCCTGGATGAAGGTATTTTGGACAAACAATTCAAGTTCAGTTAAGTTAGATGGTCACCGAGCATGGACAGCCCGCTTCAAATCATCCCACAGATGTTCAATGATATTCAGGTCTGGGGACTGGGATGGCCATTCCAGAACATTGTAATTGTTCCTCTGCATGAATGCCTGAGGATTTGGAGCGGTGTTTTGGATCATTGTCTTGCTGAAATATCCATCCCCGGCGTAATTTCAACTTCGTCACTGATTCTTGAACATTATTCTCAAGAATCTGCTGATACTGAGTGGAATCCATGCGACCCTCAACTTTAACAAGATTCCTGGTGCTGGCATTGGCCACACAGCCCCAAAGCATGATGGAACCTCCACCAAATTTTACAGTGGGTAGCATGTGTTTTTCTTGGAATGCTGTTTCTTTTTGGACGCCATGCATAACGCCTTTTTTTTATAACCAAACAACTCAATTTTTGTTTCCAAAATGAAGCTGCCTTGTCCAAATGTGCTTTTTCATACCTCATACCTATTTGTGGCGTACGTGCAGAAACGGCTTCTTTCTCATCACTCTCCCATACAGCTTCTATTTGTGCAAAGTGCGCTGTATAGTTGACCGATGCACAGTGACACCATCTGTAGCAAGATGATGCTGCAGCTCTTTGGAGGTGGTCTGTGGATTGTCCTTGACTGTTCTCACCATTCTTCTTCTCTGCCTTTCTGATATTTTTCTTGGCCTGCCACTTCTGGGCTTAACAAGAACTGTCCCTGTGGTCTTCCATTTCCTTACTATGTTCCTCACAGTGGAAACTGACAGGGTAAATCTCTGAGACAACATTTTGTATCCTTCCCCTGAACAACTATGTTGAACAATCTTTGTTTTCAGATCATTTGAGAGCGGGCTGTCCATGTTCGGCGACCATCAAACTTAACTGAACTTGAATTGTTTTGTAGAAAGAAATGGTCCAAAATACCTTCATCCAGGATCCAGGAACTGATTAAAAGCTACAGGAAGCGACTAGGGCTGTTATCTTTGCAAAAGGAGGATCTACTAAATATTAATGTCACTTTTCTGTTGAGGTGCCCATATTTTTGCACCGGTCAAATTTTGGTTTAATGCATATTGCGCATTTTCTGTTAGTACAATAAACCTCATTTCAATCCTGAAATATTACTGTGTCCATCAGTTATTAGATATATCAAACTGAAATGGCTGTTGCAAACACCAAAATATTTAGAACTAAAAATGATTAAGATTAATAGGGGTGCCCAAACTTTTTCATAGGACTGTATTTATTAATCCGAGTGGGTCTGTCCTAGTCACTAACATATACAGAAATCTATCTATCTATCTATCTATCTATCTATCTATTTATTTTGTAGGCAGGTGGAGGGAAAGGTTGTGGAGGGAAGATATATCCCACTAAGATGGCACCTCTCCACTAGGTATTGGATGAATCCAGTTGTGTCTTTTACTTGCCTGACAACTAGTTCCAAGGTCCCGCAGCTACAAAATATATATATATATATATATATATATATATATATATATATATATATATATGGTATATCAGTGGATGTCAAGCAAATACAGGTAAAAGCACAATACAAATGTTGACAAATGTCAGGTAATGCACTTTGGTCAACGTAATAAAATGTATGATTATGTACTTAATAGGATATCGTCACTCCTTAGAAAGAGACCACCATTTAGGTGTGTGGAGTCTTATTAAGCCATTTTGCGCTCCACTGTGTAAAGGAACATGAGAAAAATATGCAAATCTGTCTTCCATGATGTAATTAGGAAGACAGTGCCTCAGTCATGTAGCCCAATAGAGGGCGCTGCCTGAGGATATGCAAATCTGTCTTCCATGATGTAATTAAGGAGTGACAATATCCTCTTAACCCTGTCTAGAAGCCTCTCACCTCTGCCAAGTCAGTCTTCTCTGCGCAGGGCTGATGAGATCCAATCAGATCGAAACAGCTGTCTTTGGCTGAGAGACTGTACTTGGTAAAAAACCACATCATTGCACTGCAGCAAAGGCCTCTGGGAAGGTCGGGCATGATGTTAAAGGGAGTGCCCTCCATTGGGCTGCATGACTGAGGCACTGTCTTCCTAATTAGATCATAGAAGACAGATTTGCATATCCTCAGGCAGTGCCCTCTATTGGGCTGCATGACTGAGGCACTGTCTTCCTATATACATCATGGAAGGCAGATTTGCAGATTTTTCCTATGTACTTAATCGTAAATTACTGGGTAAGACTGCCAATGAAAAAGACTTGGGGATTTTGGTGGACAGCAAGCTTACCTTTAGTGACCAGTGTAAGGCAGCTGCTGCCGCCAAGGCAAATAAAATTATGGGATGCATCAAAAGAGGTCTAGATTCTCATGCCAAGGACATAGTTATGCCTCTATACAAATCACTGGTACGGCCACACTTAGGATATTGTGCGCAATTTTGGGCCCCGATATACAAGACATATATACAAGACGATATACAAACATAAGTGAACTTGAAAAAGTGCAAAGATGGGCAACCAAAATGATTAGGGGGCCTCATTTATGCCTTTTAGTGTCTTTTGTTTTGTTTAGTACCTGTTTTGTTTAGTACCTGTTATTTTACTGCCTCTGCTCATGTTTGCAGTGTCATATTACTTACCTTTGCTTATTTTCGTGGCCCATTTGTTATTAATAACATGTACATTTATATCTTTCTTGTTCTGTTCAAAAATCTTTAATAAAAATTATTGAAACAAAATGATTAGGGGAATGGGTGGATTGGAGTACAACGATAGATTAACAAACTTGGGGTTATTCAGTTTAGAGAAAAGACGTCTACAGGGAGATCTAATAATAATCGTTTTACTCCTAGGCCTGTGACAGTGACAAGGGGACATCCACTGCGTCTAGAGGAGAGAAAGTTTCACTAGAAACATAGAAGGGGATTCTTCACAGTAAGAACAGCGAGGCTCTGGAACTCTCTGCCCCAGGAAGTGGTGATGGTGGATTCATTAAACAAGTTTAAAGAGAGCCTGGATGCCTTTGTTGAAAATAAAAATATTACAGGTTATCGACTCTAGATTTTAAGGACACATTGATCCAATCGGGAAGGAATTTTTTCCCCTGAAATGGGGTAATTGGCATAAGCCTGTAGGATTATAGGTTGAAATTGATGGACTAATGTCTTTCTCCAACCTCATCTACTATGTAGCTATGTAACTACGTATGTAACAATACAGAAAATTAAATTGGATTAAAAGAATAGAAAATGATAATACCAAACAAATTTGTGTCTGGTTCGCTGAGGCATAACTCCTAGGCATCTGAGGGTGCTTGCTTAAGTCAGTCAAAGAGCATGTGTCCCCTACATGCTGTCCAGGAATCAAGAAGCGATCTTTGTCCCTCTGGGAAGACCATTTAACTCTCTGTCTACTTCCTGAGTGATGTCAGTAGGGGGGGAAGTCCAGCCCTCCATCCTGAAATCCTGAAACCATTTGGGGAATGAGTTCAATGTCTGGACCTTTTCCCTGCTCCCAAAAATACCTTGTGTGGATTTGGAGCATTCGGCTTTGCCTTACACATCAGGGGAATTTAACCTCAGGCAGGCATTATACTATGTGAGGGCCACAAAGGGGACATCATAATTTGTGCAAGTTGGGTATTTCTAAGTGTTGATGATGGGGGGGGGGGGCACTTATGAAAACTTTGCACTGGGCAATGTGTTAAAACTTCCCTGCTCCAGTCCAAAACATTTCAGTACCTTTTTTTAAAATTGATAATTCTTCACAGAGAGAATGGAACCTCAGAACTCATGTTGGCTGCTTCCCTGATCAGCCAGCTCCTAGATACAATGTTCTTCCCCTGCATCTAAAGGACTGCCCTTAGAACTGAACTGACCATCACATCCACAATGTGGCTTTTACATATTATCATCAGGCTTTTATCCATGAAATAAAATGAACACTAGAATTCTAGAGGCCATAAAAATTACTGTAGTGAATGCTAGTATGGGTCATCACTTACACATCGCTTTTATCCATGAAATAACATGAACACTAGAATTCTAGAGGCCATAACATACACTTACACAATGCTAGTATGGGTCATCAAATCACACATCACTTTTATCCATGAAATAACATGAACACTAGAATTCTAGAGGCCATAAAAATTACTGTAGTGAATGCTAGTATGGGTCATCACTTACCCTAGAGACACAATCGTGAAGTCAAGTATATTCCATCCATTGCGAAGATAAGCATCTGTATGTAATATGAATCCGTATGCTACAATCTTCAATAATGCTTCAATTGTGAATATAAACAGAAATATATATTCAACCTTCTCCTGCAAATAAGTGAACACAACATAATTAAGATAAAAAAAAGGTATTTTGTGAAGCTTAAAACTTTTGGGAATTAGCTGTTCAGCACTAGTATCGGGACAGCAGCAAGCAAGGCCGCATGCCCGCATCGCAGTTGTGTTCCGGACAGCATCGCGCATCGCAGATGAGTTCCGGATAGCATCGGCTTCAGCAGTATTCACACACATACACACACAGCTAATTGTAAGTGGATATACTTTATTTTGTAATTGCCGGCAGAGCTGCTCTGGACATGTATATCGGGACAGTAGCAGCAGCAACATTGTAGTGAAAAAATGGACGCGTCGGGCTGTATTATATAACTCGTCTTAAACAGGAGGCATGAAATTAGCGATGTCTTTTAACAAATCTATGAACATTGTTGCTTTGGAATGATATTGTCGCCACATGAATTTGGCTAAATATGACTCCAGATGCTGGCGGGCTATTCCGCGCTGTTTTTTATTGTGCCATTTAGCACTTCCCCACAAACGTTCCACATTTTGCGTGTGGCAATGAGTGTTTGGGTCAACAAAATTGTTCTTGTGGTTCACTGTTAAATGGTCGTAGCCAGCAACTTGTAAGTCTACAGTATTATACCCCTTCCAGCAATCAGAGTATATTATACTCCCATCTGCCACGTTGGCTTTAATAGCAGCTATCAATGTTGTAGCTGATCTTTCTTACACACACTTTGCGGAGGTAATTATTCCAATCCACGAAGGTGTTGTGGTTCATCTTCAATTGCTGTTCACAAAACTCTAGGGATGTCAGCTCTTGGCACCAACAATATATGAAACGGGCAGCCGTAAGAAAAGGAATGTGTGAGTTGACAAAACAAGTTTGCGATGTCACACTTTTTTTTTTTTTTTTGTCACATGGACATTTGCTGTACCGCCATTTTGGGGATGCCTTGGCCAAAAAACACATTTTCATCTGGTGGTTACGAGCACAAAACCGTCTCTTATGGATCAGACCATTGGCTTGGAACAGTTCAATTGCTGATTTCTCATCTGCCGGTAAATCCCACAGCGTGTAATCCATGTGATGAAACTGCTGAAAACTGTGACTGAAACAACGGTGAGTATTGTGACTAAAGCTATGAACACACTAATTTGTCGCCTAATTTTTCTGTCAGCATCGGATCCTATACGATGCTGCTGCTACTGTCCCAATAATAGTGCTGAGCAGCACTGCTGGCAATTACTAAATAAAGTATATCCACTTACAATTAGCTGTGTGTGTGTGTGTGTGTGTGTGTGTGTGTGTGTGTGTGTGTGTGTGAGAATTCTGCTGAAGCCGATGCTGTCCGGAACTCATCTGCGATGCGCGATGCTGTCCGGGAAGCAACTGTGATGCGGGCATGCGGCCTTGCTTGCTGCTGTCCCAATACTAGTGCTGAACAGCTCTCCTGCCCGATAACGGAATAGTACCATCTTTTGTGTAGGAAAAAAAAAAGACTAGCCTTTTAAGTGCACCCCTGCTGAGGTAAGCTTCATGGACTACCTCTATATAATGCCCCCTTGAGTCCTAATTTAACAATATGTATATAATTAGTACTATTTGGGCCAGTATACATATCTGTGACATTGTACAATGTATTGTATACAATGAGTATTTAATTACTTTTTTGTATATATGCAGCCCTTATTATATGATCTGGTATTTCATTTTACATATAATGTGCTTTTTGTGATTGTGGTGTCATTCTGTGAATAGAGTTACATCTTTGAAGTCTAATGTCATCTATTTGTATTTGAAATGTAAAGATTGAGAGTTCTCATTAGATGATACATTTTTTTTTAATGGCTAACAAAAAATGATGACATATTGTAAGCTTTCGGAACTGCTGCTAGGTTCCTTCATCAAATCCACAGCACTGATGAAAATATACTAAAACTTAACATTTAAAGGGATTCTACCATTAAAAACCTCTTTTTTTTGTGGATAAGACGTCGGAATAACCTTTAGAAAGACTATTCGTCTCTTACCTTTAGATGTGATCTCCGCCGCGCCGTTCCTTAGTAATACCAGTTTTTACCGGTATGCAAATTAGTTCTCTCACAGCGATGGGGGTCGGCCCCAGCGCTGAAAATGCAATGAGGGCGTCCCCACTGCAGCTCGAAAACACAATCCTGCGACGCCTCTATCTTCGGCTGGATACTCCCCTTCTCTGACGTTTTCCTCCTGCGTCACCTCCGACACCTGCGCAGTTGTCTCTGCCATTGAGACACCAGCAGAGCCGAGTGTGAATGCCGGCCAGTGGCCAATTTTGGGAGCAAGAGCGGCCTCCCAAAAATGGCCGCCGGTTAGGGGACCTAACTACACCAGATTCATATACAGTGAGTGTAAAAGCAGCTCTCACGAGTATACATTCACATGAACTGCAGCACAAAGGTGCCTGAGTTTTATAGGTTGCCAAGATACATGCGAACTGCAGCACAGTGGTGTCCAAGTTCAGTAGGTAAGGGGGGGAAAAGGTCCGTTTACCCCCACATTCAAAACAGACAAACACATCCTCATACGCTAGTCAGTGAACAGCAGTCTGGGGAAAAATTTAAATATTTAATATATGGGAGTTGTAGTTTTGCAACAGCTGTATGGGGATGTATAGAGTATTTTTTTGCAGGGCCACATGTACGTTTTAGTTATATAATTTTGGGAAATGTCTATTGCTTAGATCACCTTTTATTTAAATCATAGGCAAAACAGTGAAAAAAAAAACCCGTCAGTTTGACACTTAGGCTCAGTAGGCTCCCGGCTGTCACAGGAACAGGTCAGCTCCTGCGACCTCGACGCAGGAGATGACCGCCGGCATCTCAGGGGTTTCGGTTTCGATCTGTCCCGATCGTCAACCCCCCGCAACGGTTTCGGGGGTTGCCGATGTTGGTAGTGGGCAGCCCGGGGTCTGATCAGTGACCCTGGGTCTGCCCCATGCTGTCCCCTCCACGTACCTGGTTGATCCTGCCAGGAATGGAAGCTGTCATCCCGTGCACAAGCTTCCTGTTCTCTGCAATACACGTGTAACACGTGTATTGCAGCTACATCTAGTGAAGCAGTGATCAGCAGATCACTGCTTCAATCCCCCATGGGGACAGAAAAAAAAAGTGATAAAGTAAAAATAAAAAAGTTTAAATAAGTTTAAAATAAATTAGAAATAAATAAAGCCCCAAAAATCCCATTTTCCCCATATAAAATGTTTCTTTAAGTAAAATAAAGAAAAATAGAAAAAAAACATTACATATTTGGTATCATCGCGTCTGTAATAACCTGAACAATAAAATTAAAACATTATTTAACCCGGGCGGCGAACATCATAAAAAAAAAACGTACAAAACCGTACAAAATAATGATTATTCACCACCTTTACCAATGGTCAGATGAAAACCAAAATGGTACCAATATAAAGCAGAGGTCATCCCGCAAAAAATAAGCCCTCAACCAGCTCTGTCTACCGAAAAATAAAAATGTTATGCCTTTCAGAAGATGAAAAGCAAAAATAATTGATTTTTTCCCCTAAATTGAATTTTATTCTGCACAAATAGCAATGCATTAAAAAATAATATAAATGAGGTATTGCCGTAACTGTACCAACCCGCAGAATAAAGGTAACATGTTACTTATGTTGTACGCTGCACGGGGGAAAAAAATGCTAAAAGCATTGCTTGAATTGATGTTTTCTTTTACATCCCACCCAGAAAGAGTTAATAAAATGTAGTCAATAAGTTACAGGCACCCCAAAATGGTGGCATTGAAAAGCACATCTAATACCGCAAACACCAATCCCTCATATGGCCACATTGCCAGAAAATAAAAATCTAGCTTGTACAATGTGAAGACAAAAACCCCAAAAGTCGCCAAATCATTAGGACATAAGTGGCTGCGACTAGAAGGAAATGTATAAGCTGTGCAATCGTTTTCAGGGGACACCCCATATTTAGAGCTTATGAGAGATAATACACCTGCGCTGATCCCCCAGAATGTCCCTCTTCCCCGTCCGTGTCATAGGAGCTAGTGGGAAAATAGAATGGGATTTGGTGTACCCAATTTACTCCGCACCGCTTACATAGTCACTTTGGGGTTACTAATGCTCACTAAATCACTTGATAAATTCTTTGAGGGGTGCGGTTTTCAAAACGGGGTCATTTTCTGGAGGTTTCCACTGTTTTGACACCTCAAGGGCTTTGTAAATGCGACATGGTTCCTGAAACTGATCACAGCCAGATCTCCCCTCTAAAAGCTCCTTGGCGCGCCTTCCCTTCTGCGTCTCGCTGTGCGTCCATATATTAGTTTACACCCACAAGTGGGGTACTATGGTAGTCGGGAGAACTTGCATAACAAATTGTGGGATGCTTTTTCTCCTTTAACCCCTTGTGAATGTGCAAATTCTAGGGCTAAATGAAAATATTAGTAAAATAAAATCAAATTTGAAAATTTCACCTCCATTTTGTCTTAATTCCTGTTAAGCACTTATAGGGTTGAAATACTAGGTATATGTTGTTTTGGCTTATTTAAGGGGCGCAGTTTTGATAATTGGCTGATTTATGGAGGTTTTAATACAAGGGTCTTTCAAAACCCCTTCATAACTGGATTAGTCCCTTAAAAATGGGTTTTAGAAATTTCTTGAAAATTTTGAATATTGTTGTTTCACTTGTAAATCTTATAATGTCCGTAAAAAATAAAAGGGTGACTAAAGTTTGATGCCGACATAAAGCAGAGATCTGGGACTTGAGATTTATGATATAATTGTGGTGGTCTGACTATCTGTATGCAATGCACATCATTTCAAACTTTATAAAATGCATATTTTTAAAAATTTCTACCAAATTTCCTATTTTTCATAATTAAACACAAAACATATAAACCAAAATTTACCACTAACATGAAGTGCAATGTGTTACGAAAAAAACAATCTCAAAATCACTTTGGTAAGTTAAAACATTCCAAAGTTATTGCCACATAAAGTGACACATGTCAGTTTTGAAAAATCGAGCTTGGTCAGGAAGTCAAAAAGTGCTATCAGCGGGAAGGGGTTAATTACCTCTCTTGAGCTCCAGTGCAGTTACATCAGACTACTGAGGCACAATTCACAAGAGTCACTCCCAATTCATCATGTTAGAGTGGTGTGACCCCCGAGGATAGTGGGGGGGTCGGAGGACAAGTGCCAGAGCCCAGCATAGGTTAATAACACTGTTTTAATATTATTATTATTATTATTATTATTATTATTATTTTATTTTATTTTTTTTATTTTTTTTTAAGTTCGCTCACCTCCACAGGCTTCTGGCCATTCAGACCCCAAAGTACAATAGTTTGTGGGTGTTGAACCCCAAAATTTCAGGTTTGGTCAATTTTGAAATTTTTGAAAAATTTGTGAAACAAACTCCATAGGAGCCATTAGGAACTACTGTGGGATATTATATTGTATGGAGGCCACTGTGGGACATTTTACTGTGTGAAGCGGCCACTTTGGGAGATTATACTGCATGGAGGGGCTGAAAATGACTGTTAATAGAATGTAGGACACTATGTCACCTGGAGGGGACCAGTATGGGACTTTAGAATTGATGAAGGGATTACTGTGGGACATTCTGTGTTTAAATAGGGCGTATGGGTGCTAGGAAAGTAGGCACTATGCAGTGTGGGGGCCCAAGTTAAAAGTTTGCTATGTTACTCAGTTTATGCTTAGTTACACCCCTGCTAAATGTGTACATGCCTGTGTAATGTGATTATATCTGTTGGTATGGTAGGACCAAAGAAGGGGATGTACCCCAAAAAACACTCGATGATAATGCGTTTTGAGGCTTTTAGTGTTTAAAACATGCACTGCCTCTCCATCATATCTTCAACGTTGAGTATATGCTGTATTTATGCTGTGATTATATCTGTATTATGTGCATACCCTATATGTTCCTTTAAGTATACACTTATATTTATTGCTTATTGGTTGTGTATGAATAATGTATGCAGTAAAAAAAGTCTCTCCTTAGGGAGAGACCACCATATAGGTGTGTGGAGACTTATTAAGCCTTTAGCACTCCACTTCGCAAAGGATCATGGGAAGAATATGCAAATCCATCTTCCATGATGTAATTAGGAAAACAGCTGCTGCCTCAGTATTGCAAACCAATAGAGGGCGCTCACTGGAATGTGCAAGCCTGTCCACCCTGATGTAGTTAGGAAGACAGAACTCCAGTGAAATAACCCAATTAGGAGTGACAATATCCCCTTAACCCTGTCTAAGCCTCTTGCCTCTACCAGGTTATAGTCCTCTTTACATCGAGCTGATGAGATGCAAGTACATCGAAACGGCCGAAACGGCCGAGAGACTATACCTGGTAATAATCCCAGTGTCATTGCAAAACAAAGGCCTCTTGGAAGGTCGAGCATGATGCGAAAGGGAGCAGCCTTTATTGGGTTATTTCACTGGAGTTCTGTCTTCCTAACTACATCAGGGTAGACAGGCTTGCACATTCCAGTGAGTGCCCTCTATTGGTTTGCAATACTGAAGCAGCAGCTGTTTTCCTAATTACATCATGGAAGACAGGTTTGCATATTCTTACCATGATCCTTGGATTTATAAGAACAGTCGCCGCCTTCTTCGTCTCATTTTGCGGCTTGGTAAGAGATAGGGACAGACGTGCTGTTGAGGGCTAGAGAGGGATTAGATTCTGCTAGGCAGGGAAAAACTGAAAAACAACAGCTCTTTTCATAGCTATACTGCAGGGAGAGGAGTCGATAGACACTCAATCCAGCTATCCACGCTGTGTACCCCCAAAACCTAAAAGAGATACACAGCAATTGTCAGGCTATACACGCTCATTCCAGCTATCCACGCTGTGTACCCTCAAAACCTAACAGGGATACACAGCGATTGTCAGGCTATATACGCTCAATCCAGCTATCCAGGCTGTGTACCCTCAAAACCTAACAGGGATACACAGCGATTGTCAGGCTACATAGGCTCAATCCAGCTATCCATGCTGTGTACCCCCAAAACCTAACAGGGATACACAGCAATTGTCAGGCTATATACACTCAAGCCAGTTTTCCTCGGTGTATAGACCATAAAATTTGCATTTCTATACATCTAAAAATGTGTAAGGCTAGCGCAAAGGGACGAGGACGGGGGCGTGGAAATGCAGCTGGGGAGCAAGGTTGCAGTCAACCAACAGCGTATCCCATGGCTACTGCTCTGCGGCAGCGAGCATTGCGCTTCCCCACAGTCCCCGACTTGATGGCCACATTAAGTAGGGTGCAGGGTACAACATCAACCAGGCCTGAGCACCAGGAACAGGTTACAATGGCCAGCGGATAATGCTTCCAGCACATTCTTCACCAGCCAGTCAGCCTGTACCTCAACTCCTCCTCCTACCCAACAGTCTGGTCCTCCTTCCTCACAGCATGTCCAATCTTCCCAGCAGAGTAATCCAAACTTTCCCACCTCCCATGAGCTGTTTTCGGGTCCTTTCACTGTCCTTCTCTCTGTCCCATTACTTCCTGAATCACAGGAGCTAGCAGATGAGTTTCTGTGTCCTGATGCCCAAACACTGGAGCATCCGCCATCTCCTGTTGATGTTGTTGTTGTTGTTGTTGTTGACCAGCAACCCACCCTCAGTGACGATGACGAGACACAGTTGCCATCAGGGAAGCCTATTCCCATGGGCGGTGTGCAGGAGGAGGAGCCGAGAAAGGAATTGGAAGAGGAGGTGGTGGACGACGAGGACAGTGACCCAACCTGGACAGGGGGGATGTCAAGCGGGGAAAGCAGTGTAGATGTGGAGGGAAGTGCAGCACCAAAGAGAGTGGCTAGAGGCAAAGGCATGTCCAGAGGCTGAGGACAGCTGCTTCACCGAAGCCAGGCCTCAGCCAGCAAGGCCCAAGATGTTCCCTATTCTAGCCAGCCTAGAAAAACTCCCCCATCGAGGCTACGGTCTTCGGTGGTGTGGAGATTTTTCAATGTATGCATGGAGGACAAATATAGTGCGATTTTCACACTTTCCAACTCAAAACTGAGTAGGGGCTCTGAAAAGAATAACCTTACGACCACTGCCATGCGCCGTCATTTGGAATGCAAGCAGTGGGCTCAGTGGCAGAGAGCAAACGCAGGACAATCGTTGTCCGGCATTGCCGCTACTGCCTCTTCCACTGTTGCCAGTGCTGACGCTGCAGTCCAGACCACCAGCCAGGACACCTCCACATCTTCCTCCACCACTTTGGTGACTTCTCCCTCATCCTCCCCTTTTCCTGCGTCAGCTCCTTCTCCTGCACCATCATGCGCCACTTCCCAGCAACCTACCATCTCCCAGACGTTTCAGCACAGGCAAAAGTACAGCGCTACCCACCCACATGCACAAGCCTTAAACGGGCACATATCCAAGCTCCTGGCCCAGGAAATGTTGCCGTTCTGGCTTGTGGAAACTCAGGCCTTCTGTGACCTGATGGCAAGTGCGGCACCTCGCCATGCCGTCCCTAGCCTTCACTACTTTTCCCGGTGTGCCATCTCCGCCTTGCACAAGCACATGTCACGTAACATTAGGCGGGCCCTAAGTTCCGCGCTTTGCACAAAGGTCCTCTTAACCACAGACGCATGGACAAGTGCATGCGGACAGGGATGCTACATTTCACTGATGGCACACTGGGTGAATGTAGTTGAGGTTGGGACCTGGTCAGAAACTGGGGCGGTCTACCTCATTTCCCCACTCAAGATTCCTGGCAGGGGCTCCGAACCACCACCCTCCTCCTCCTCCTCTGCCTCCGGCATCACATCGACCCAGCTACCTGCTGGAAACGCTGCAGCACTGGCGTGGGGAGACGTCAGCAGGCCGTGCAGAAGTTCATCAGCTTGGGGGACAGACAGCGCACTGCCTCTGAGGTGAGGGATGCCCTCCTCGATGAGACGTCAACGTGGTTTTCGCCACTGCACCTGGGCACAGACATGGTCGTGTGTGATAATGGCCAGAACCTGCTAGCTTCTCTGGAGCTTGCCAACCTCCAACACATCCCATGCCTGGCCCACGTTTTCAATTTAGTGGTGCAATGGTTTTTAAAAACGTACCCCAACGTTCATGAGCTACTGGTGAAAGTGCGGTGCTTGTGCATCCACTTTCGCAAGTCAACAGTATCTGCTGCTAGCCTCAAAACACTCCAGCAACGCCTCTATCTGCCAAAACACCGGCTGTTGTGAAACGTCCCCACACGCTTGAACTCGACACACCACATATTGAGTGTGTGAGCAGCAGAGACCCTTGATAGAGTACTCTCTCCAAAACCCAAGGGTAGTCAGAGTCAGCTCCTGCAGTTTCTGCACCATGAGTGGCCATGGATGGCAGACTTATGCGAGATCTTACTTGTCTTTGAGGAGTCCACTAAGAGGGTGAGCTGTGACACATTAGTGAGTGTAACAATCGCGCTCCTATGTGTGATGCGAGAATCCTTCATCGTCATCAGGGATAACGCATTGTACGCTGAGGAGTCGGGCATAGGAGCAGAACCATCCCAGCAGGATAGTCAGTGTACACTCCTGGTCGCTTCACGCCGTATATTGACTGAGGAAGAGGAGGAGGATGTCGAAGTGGCAGATGATCTCATTGTCACACAGGAGGCTAGTGGGGAAGTTGCCATTGCTGCAGCGCTGATGGGGCGAAATGGAGGAGGAGGAAGAGGAGGAAATGGAGAGAGACCATTCTGGTGGGGGCAGCGAAGTCATGCCAAGTAACACTCTGGCACACATGGCTGAATTCATGTTGGGGTGCTTTTCAAGTGACAAACGCATTGTCAAAATCCTGGAGAGCAACTAATACTGGATTTTTGTAATCCTCGACCCCCGGTATAAAAATAATATCTTTACTTTTATTCCGGTAGAGGGGAGGGCCAATCGCATTAATGAGTGCCACAAGCAACTGGTGCAGAATATGATGGAGATGTTTCTATCAACTCTCGTTCCTCCAAGAGGCTAACAACTGCCATCCGGTTCACACCCACCAAGGGCACACTCTCCAAAGTCTGGGACACGTTAATGGCACCCCCTCGCCAAACTACTGCCACTGGGGGGCCAAGTGTCACCAGGAGGGACAAGTATAGGTGCATGTTGCGGGAGTACCTGGCTGACCGCAGCCCTGTCCTCTCTGATCCCTCTGCGTCCTACATTTATTGGGTCTCCAAGTTGGATTTGTGGCTGGAACTTGCGTTGTATGCCTTGGAGATCCTTTTCTGCCCTGCTGCCAGCATGCTATCGGAAAGGGTCTTCAGGGCAACTGGTGGCATCATCATCACGGATAAGTGCAGCCGGCTGTCAGCTGACAGTGCTGACCGGCTGACTTTCATCAAAATGAACAGCCACTGGATAGACCCATCATTTTCATGTCCACCAGCGTCAAGCACCCCGACATGAAGTTTCATGTGTGTGGTCAACCTCTACAATTCCTCCTCATACTCCTCATACTCCTCCACCATCAGCGTTGCACAATTCTGCTCCCATTAGGCTCAATCCACCCTGATTCCCCCAAACTCTGCTGGTTAGAGGGTCAATCCACCCTATTTTCCCCAAACTCTGCTGGTTAGAGGCTCAACTCACCTCAAGGACCAAAAACACTGCTGGTGCAAGGCTCAACTCACCCCAAGGGTCAAAAACACTGCTGGTGCAAGGCTCGACTAACACCAAGGGCCAAAAACATTGCTGGTGGTAGGCTCAACTGCTGGGGTGACCCAAAGGCCAAAAACACTGCTGGTGCAAGGCTCAACTCACGTCAAGGGCCAAAAACACTGCTGATGCAAGGCTCAACTGGTGGGGTGACCAAAGGGCCAAAAACACTGCTGGTGCATGGCTCAACTCACCCCAAGGGCCAAAAACACTGCTTGTGCAAGGCTCAACTGCTGCGATGACCCAAGGGCGAAAAACACTACTCGTGTAAGGATCAACTCACCCCAAAGGTCAAAAACTAAATCTCTGCTGTTTCAAGGCTCAACTCACCTGAAGGTTAAAAAACACTGCTGGTGCAAGGCTCAACTCACCTCAAGGGCCAAAAACAGTGCTGGTGCAAGGCTCAACTCACCACAAGGTCTAAAAACACTGCTGGTGCAAGGCTCAACTCACCTCAAGGGCCAAAAACAGTGCTGGTGCAAGGCTCAACTCACCACAAGGTCTAAAAACACTGCTGGTGCAAGGCTCAACTCACCTCAAGGGCCAAAAACACTGCTTGTGCAAGGCTCAACTGCTGCGATGACCCAAGGGCCAAAAACACTACTCGTGTAAGGATCAACTCACCCCAAAGGTCAAAAACTAAATCTCTGCTGTTTCAAGGCTCAACTCACCTGAAGGTTAAAAAACACTGCTGGTGCAAGGCTCAACTCAACCCAAGGGCCAAAAACACTGCTGATGCAAGGCTCAACTCACCTCAAGGGCCAAAAACAGTGCTGGTGCAAGGCTCAACTCACCCCAAGGGCAAAAAACACTGCTGGTGCAAGGCTCAACTCACCCCAAGGGCCAAAAACACTGCTGGTGCAAGGCTCAACTCACCTGAAGGTTAAAAAACACTTCTGGTGCAAGGCTCAACTCACCCCAAGGGCCAAAAACACTGCTGATGCAAGGCTCAACTCACCCCAAGGGCCAAAAACATTGCTGGTGCAAGGCTTATCTGCTGGGGTGACCTAAGGGCCAAAAACACTGCTGGTGTATGGCTCAACTCACTCCAAGGGCCAAAAACACTGCTGGTGCAAGGCTCATCTCAACCCAAGGGCCAAAAACACTGCTGGTGCATGGCTCAACTAACCCCAAGGGCCAAAAACACTGCTGATGCAAGGCTCAACATACCCCAAGGGCCAAAAACACTGCTGGTGCAAGGCTCAACTCACCTCAAGGGCCAAAAACACTGCTGATGCAAGGCTCAACTCTCCCCAAGGGCCAAAAACACTGCTTGTGCAAGGCTCAACTGCTGGAGTGACCCAAGGGCCAAAAACACTGCTGGTGCATGGCTCAACTCACCTCAAGGGCCAAAAAAATTGCTGGTGCAAGGCTCAACCCACCCCAAGGGCCAAAAACACTGCTGGTGCAAAGCTCAACCCACCCCAAGGGCCAAAAACACTGATGGTGCGAGGCTCAACTGCTGCGGCGACCCAAGGGCCAAAAACACTGCTGGTGCATGGCTCAACTCACCTCAAGAGCCAAAAACACTGCTGGTACAAGGCTCATCTCAACCCAAGGGCCAAAAACACTGCTGGTGCAAGGCTCAATTAACACCAAGGGCCAAAAACACTGCTGGTGCAAGGCTCAACCGCTGGGTTGACCCAAGGGCCAAAAACACTGCTGGTGCATGGCTCAACTCACCTCAAGAGCCAAAAACACTGCTGGTGCAAGGCTCAACTCACCTCAAGGTCCAAAAACACTGCTGGTGCAAGGCTCAACTAACCCAAAGGGCCAAAAAATAAATCTCTGCTGGTTAAAGGCTCAACTCACCCAAAGGCCCTTTCCAAGCCGAGGGTGATTCTTTTTGGTAAGATCTGATGGTTTTTTCCATCCCTGATTATCCTTCTTGATCTTTTTCAGTAATGAGGCCAGCTCAGCATGAGGATCTTCTACGTTAGGTTGTCCGTGCTCACTAATGTGCATGAAGAATCGATCTTAGTTAATGTTCTTATTTTTCTCCAATTCAATCTCTGAATGAACTGCTCTTTAGGATGGCCTAGGCACTGCTACAATGGCAATCACTGGGTTTTCCTGTTCTGGTTCCAAAGATTCTTGTGTCTTACTTGAAGAAGAGACAATCTTAGGCTGACTGCTGGTTGCTTGTGCTGCAGTACACACACACACACACACACACACACACACACACACACACATCCACAATGACAGTTAAGAGTGGGTACTGTTGGATTTCCCATTGCCTATTCCATTTGTGGTTGTCATGGGTAATGTTATTTAAAGGGGTGCTTGTTAAGGTTTCATTAGCATAAAATTTGGGTTTCTGTCCATACAATTGGGGAGGAAAGAAGGTATTTTTCCACTTTCATAGAGGTTTTTTTGAGTGTGGAAAGTGTGTAGTTGATAGGCTGTGATGGTGGGGTAAAACTGTGACTTGGGCATGTTAGATGCCCCCAAGCATGCTTCCCCTGCTGTCCCAGTTGCATTCCAGAGGTGTGGACATCATTTGCTGAGGTGTCATAGTGGAATTGGTGAGCCTCCTGCGTCGAATAGTGGTTTCCCCTGAAACAAACTTTTTCCCCCATAGACTATAATGGGATTCGATTTTCGTTCAAATAGTCGAATATGGAATAGTCGAATATATGTTCACTCATCTGTAATAGAGACCCTTTTAAAGAGTAGAAAGCCAGTTATTTCTAGGACCTATGCTAAAACCTGGTTTACTTCCTGGGATTTTCAGGGGGTCCTCTAAGTGAGGTTCCAGAGGTTCCAATTCCTCAGATCCTGGATCTTCTCCAGAAGGGCCTGGAAAAGGGGTTCTCCACCATCTACCTCAAGGCGCAAATATCATTGTTGGGGACCCAGGTCAAGCTGCCAGAAAACCCTTGGATCTGGTGATTTACCAGAGCCTCTTTTAAAAGCAGACCAGTGGCTCGGTCTAGAGTTCTCTCCTGGGATTTAAACCTGGTCCTTAAATGGATTCTATCATTGGCTCTAGTGATTTTTAACCAAGCATAAATTTGCATAGCATTTAGAAAGGCTATTCCAGACAAACCTTTCGTTTAGTAATCCTCTCAGGCGTTTTTGAATTAGCCCGCTTTTGCTGATATGCTAATTAACCAGAACGGAGCATCGGAGGTTCACTGATGAGTCATCATCAGCAGCAGCAGCCTTTCCTGGCTCAGACACTGCTCAGTGAACTTCCGGTGCTCCGTGCTGGTTAATTAGCATATACTGCACAGAGGCCATTTGATGTTAGAATCTGCTCCTGAGAGGGACAAGTATGTGATGCAAAAGCAATGAGCATTTATAACATATGGGAGTGGTCAACTATATTGAAGAAAAAAGAAACACCTAGAGGGGGGGTGGGGGGATGGAGTAGAGTCTCTTGGCTTTAGCACTTTGATTAGGGAGGTTTTAGTGGAGTTGCAGGGTCAGAAGCCATATTGTAGACAGTCTAAGGGTTGGTTCACACTAGCGTTTGTATATCATCCAAAAGGAGTCCCTTCTGGATGGAGACCCTTCCAGACGGAATACAATCGCAATTGCAAGCGATGTGCTGTCAAAGCACACAGACCCCATAGACTATAATGGGCTCCGTGTGCTTGCCATGGACAGTGCGCGGCAAGCACACACGGCAAGCACACATGTTTAAAAGCATAAGAGAACGTACTACTGGTTAGAGATAGGTGGGTTAGGGACAGAATAAGGGGTCTACTGTTGCTATTGATCTGATATTATACTCTACAGCTTCTACAGTTTCTCTTAAATCTCTGTTCACATCCACTTTGGAGACCCTGTCAAGAGTCTGTCACAGATTCAATCAAAATGCAGAATGTATGCTGCATTATTTCTGTCTCCTAAAATGCTGCTTTCTTGATGTAATCTCATTGAGTTGTATTATAGTTAATGAGATCTGTAGGGCACCATTGGTGTCAAACATGACACATCCATGATTGTGGTTGCTATGATGGAGCAGGGCAGTAATCACTATGCAGTTGTGTGTAACAGATGTTGGCAAAGAAAACACTGTGCATGGCCAGTTTCATGTTTTGTGACTTCCTTCCTGTCCCAGTTTATTGGGTTCAGCTGAATCACACATATCAACTAAATAGCCTTAGTTCATCCTGCTGTGAGAATGACTTTCAATATGCAAGGAAATCAACTACATGTCTTTTCAAAACAAATACAAAATACAATGTATCATGCATTACAGAGACTGAAATGTCATTACCAAGATGGCATTTGTTGCATTTGTATCATCCTCTGGCATTGGTAAATAGATTGCTAGTGCCACGCAATTCGCAAAGATTGTGAGAAGAATAATAATCTCAAATGGCCTGGTATCAAAGGAGTCAAAGGAAATAAGTTACTGAATATACATATATTAAATAGAAATATAAATTTAAAACAAACAGAACAAAACAATAATGACAGTGCCCCCATCTGTAATAGACAAGGAAGTACAGAATAATATAGGGCATTTTTTTGAAAATTTCATATATATATATATATATATATATATATATATATATATATATATATATATTAAAGTGAATAAAACTCAACTTTTACTAAATATGATAATAAAAGGTACCTATATAAACCATATAAAATTCTATTCAAAAGTCATCAGAAATCCAAGTGCCTTAATGCATCTAAAGGTCCAGCACATGAGGTAGGCACTTATGGTAGTCAAATACAACATACAGTGAGTAATATAGAAAAGCAAATACCTTCATATATCATCTATATTCAGATAAGTGCTTGATAGCATACAGATCATACTGTGAATGGTAAAAAATGGTTTGATGTCACCATCACAGGATAAACAGGGTCATCTCCATGGCATACTGCAGCAGGACCACTAGTCATCCATCACATCATAGGGAGCATGGGCCATATACTAGCTCTCACATCCAATACTGACATGTCCTTTTGTCCCACGAACTTCTGCCTTTACAAGGGCAGTCCACAGCTGACCACTATAAACAACTACTATCTGACCTTATCCTACGCGTTTCATCACCGATATGCAGTAATTCATCAGGGGGTTTGGCAACAGAGAAAGCCTAGACTATCCTATATAAGTTATATCCAAAGGATCTACATGATAGATTACTCAAAGCAGCGGTCCAAAATGATGACTGTGGGCAAGTATGGTGCCCGACATGCAGTTTATAATGGAAAATGTAAGAGTACTTCCCATGACAAAAGTCACTTGCAATAGCAACAGAATAAGCTCCGATGCGGGGGGGGGGTGACTTAGGGAGATGTTACTGGGAGTTGAAATGGGGGGGGGGGATGGGGGGGGGCGTCATTTTGGACTGCTGCTTTGAGTAGTCTAGTATAGATCCTTTTATTATAACTTATATAGGATAGTCCAGAATTTCTCTGTTGCCAAATCCCCTGATGAATTACTGAATATCGGTGAAGAAACGCTTAGGATAAAGTCAGATAGTAGTTGTTTATTGGGATCAGCTGTGGACTTCCCTTGCAAAGGCAAGATACTGACAAAGGGATATGTCAGTATTGGATGTGAGAGCTAGTATATGGCCCATGTTCCCTATGATGTAATGGATGACTAGTGGTCCCGCTGCAGTGTGCCACAAAGTTGACCATATTCATCCTGTGATGGTGAGATCAAACCATTTTTTACTATTCACAGTATGGTCTATATGCTATCAAGCGTTTATTTGAATATAGATTATATATGATGATATATTTGCTTTCTATATTATTCACTGTATGTTGTATTTGACTACCATAAGTGTCTACTGCATATGCATTAAGGCACTTAGTTTTCTGGTGACTTTTGGATAGAATTATACGTGATTTATATTGGTACCTTTGATTATTATTATATATAGTATAGCATTATATTATATTATTATATATAGTATAGCATGTATAGCATTGTTTTGTATCTATAGATGGGTTTGCTATTTAATTGGTGTTGGGATCTCAGCTTCTGCTAATTTATATAAATAATTATAATTGGGCGAGTGTGCTTCCTTATCTCGACTGAATTCCAATTTCACAGGAGGGATACCGTTTGGTTTTTATATCCCATATGTTCACAATAACAGTTATTTTGGCCAGAGGTGTCCAAACTTTTGTATACCACTGTACATGGTAATGTGCATGACATCTTGGTCTTCTTGTGCATTCTCAGTGTGCAAGCTGTGTTTTTATTGTCCATTATTTTCCATGGCCACATACACATGCCCACCTGTTGTGATTGGTCCCCTTGTGTGGGGCAAAACTCAGGAGAGGTCCTATAACTGTTCATTTTGGCTCACTGACTAAATTGAATGGGGCCATAGAGGCATGGCTGCATGGCATGTCATCTATGCCATTCTATAATGGACCTGATACATGCACATATTTGTGCAATCAGATAATTGAATATATATTACATGGTGATTCTCTTGTTCTATCATTGTCACTTGATCAGTTAACTACCTTCTTAAATTATCTGGTTTCCAGAGCCAAAATTTCATGAGAAACCTCTCTTGACCCTGACACTAAACAAACAATTGTTTCATGGCTTCCTCTTTCTCCAGTATTCTAAGGAAGTCGTTTAGGGCTTAATCTATGTAAGAATGGTTTTCAATTCCTTGACCTGTGTTAGTCTTTTTTTCATTATATTTAAGTTAAGAATTTATTGGAATAATGAGAAATGTTTTTATTGATGTAGTTTTTGAATCCAAAACTAGGTGTGAATCAGATGGTCAGAACCTAGGGGTCAAAAGGACAAACAGAATTATTTTTTTGTCAATCCACTCTTGGTTTTGGCTTTAGAAACAGTCATCAATAAACCTGATTGTGTCCTTACCCTAATAACTGACTAAATACCATTTGTTTTATCATGTATACTTGCTCTTGTGATATTTTTAAAAACTTGAGTAGGTCTGCACTGTTTATAATTGTTCATAATTTCATTTAAAAAAAAAAAAATTATGAACAATTTTACAATTTTCCATTTATGCATGCAAATGACATTATACAAAGTTCATTATTTCATTTTTGAAAGGATACTTCCATTCTACAATACTTATGCAACCTTTTCTGAATGGGTTTTGGAGTCCTAAACAAAACAATGAGCGGGGAGGGCGTGGAGCAGGTGGTACTAAAGGTCTCTTCTTTTTCTTCTGTGTTCCCTCTTCAGCCACTGTGCCCTTAGGATCCATCTTTTGGTGTGATTGATGTTCTCGTTTGGTAATGTAGCAAGATCCTAGAATGGACATAAATCAATTATACAATTTATTGTACAATTATGTGAATATACTTGTCTATGAGTATGATGAAAATAACTGTTTAAAAGGATTCAATGCAAAAATTGTGATAGATATTAAATAACAACGTGCCCAAATGTGAAAAAAGCAAAAATAAGGATAGGTAGGTAAACTATCTAGGGACGTTTAAAACAAGTAACTTTATTAATATATTTTTTAAAAAGCATATCAAAACTTAAAGACCTTATTCTAGTAATCAGCCAGAAGATAAATATGTTACAAAACCAGGAGTCACCCGGGGATTGAATATAATACCACTGCCAGAGGGAGCCCCCCCCCCCCCCCAAGGGACAGGATGCTATCACTGCCTCTAATGTGTCAATGATCACTGATTACCCCCTACACCCTTCAAAGGGTAAAGACCAAGAGTCATCCATTACAAACTCAAACTACAGCTGCCTGATTGTAGTGCTAAAGCTGAAGCTAAGTAAACGTGATGTCTCCTGTCCAAACTAAAGCTGTACACTGTAGTCCATCAGAGCCAAAGCTGAAGAGTCTGAATAACTCCTTTTTCTCATAGATGCATTTCATAATGCTGGTTTCACATGACTCATCAGAGGCTTCACTGATCTAACTAGCAAGAAGGAGTAGGCTGACCACTGTCATCTGTTAAGTGTCTCTTTCAACCACCCCTCCTGCTCCCCAAGCGGCACTGATCTTCAGCCGATCATCATAGTATTGGTCCAGTGGAACAGGGTGTGTTGTTGAAGTGCTTTAGCCCTGGAAGATGGTAATATTTTGTTTAACGCTTCTGATTTGGTGAGGTTCGCTTTATAGCGAGAGACTTCACCAAATTTCAGGACTTCCATAATGGCAGGCAGACCTTCTTCTGGATTAGCGATAATAAATAGTAGATCATTTGCAAAAGCCGTAGCTTGTATTGTGAAATCTCCTACCGTAACCCCCTTGATTCTGGGGTCTTGCGTGACCGATTGAAGTAGGGTCTCTAAAACTAATATACTGTAAATAAGGTGGGCGAGAGATGGCAACCTTTTCTAGTACCATTGGTGATGTGGAATGTATCAGATAAAGTTCCATTATTTCTCAATTCCGCATGTGGACTTGTGTACAAAGTAAGAATAGTATCAATAAATGGTGTTGGGAACTCAAATTTCTTCAATGTAGCATACATGAAATCCCAAACCACTCCGTCAAAAGTTTTTTTCAGCATCCACCCCTAGGAGGACTAATGGCTGGTTGGAGTCTTTCGCTCAATATGAGGGGTAATGGCTTAGCTGTGTTATCTCGGCTAGACAATTATTACCTTGTAGCAAGGCATTACATACTAAGGTAAGTTGTGGAGCTAAGATATGCTGGAACTTTTTATAGTAAGTCAATGGATAATCATCTGGGCCTGGGCTTTTGCCTGCCAAAAAACTTTTAAGGTATGGTAACTAGAGATGAGCGAACACTAAAATGTTCGAGGTTCAAAATCCGATTCGAACAGCTGCTCACTTGTTCGAGTGTTCGAACGGGTTTCGAACCCCATTATAGTCTATGGGGAACATATACTCGTTAAGGGGGAAACACAAATCCGTCTCTGGAGGGTCACCAAGTCCACTATGACACCACAGGAAATGATGCCAACACCTCTGGAATGCAACTGGGACAGGAGGGGAAGCATGCCTGGGGGCACCTAACACACAAAAGACCCTCTATTACCCCAACATCACAGCCTAACAACTACACACTTTCCACATTCAAAAAAACCTCTATCAAAGTGGGAAAATACCTGGAAACCTTCTTTACTCCCCAAATGGATGGACACAAACCCCAATTTAAGCTCAACAAACAACCACCCCTTTAAATCACGTTCCCCATGACAACCACGGATGGAATAGACAATGGGAAATCCAAAAGCCCTCACCCTTAACTGTCATTTTGAGTCTGTGTGTGTGTGTGTGTGTGTGTGTGTGATGTGGTAAGACCTTCCAAAATTCACTTTTCTAGCCCTTAACATGAGCCCTTCCAAACAAAGTTACAGGCCCTTAAGCTGAGCTACCAGCAGAGATTGAGGCCCTTGGCATGAGTAGAGCCTTGCACCAGCAGTCTTTTTGGCCCTTGGAGTGAGTAGAGCCTTCAAAATACAGTGCTTTTGGCCCTTGGAGTGAGTAGAGCCTTGCACCAGCAGTGTTTTTGGCCCTTGGAGTGAGTAAAGCCTTGCACCAGCAGAGTGTTAGCTCCTTTAAAACTCTTTGCCCCTAAAACAGTGGTTCCAGAACCATCACTCTCATTGTGTTGGATTGATGCAGTGGATTGGACTGAGGACCCAGACATTGACCTTCATTTTGACTGTCAAATTGATAACATTTTGGCATCAAGTCCTGGGGGTAACTTTGATTTAGATGACCGCAAAGGGGGAGAATTGGCTGCAACCACTACTAGCGGTAATGGTCCTCTAATATCGGACTTTACATTACCTATACAGGGTTCTGATCAGGTGTTAATTGTCCAAACAACATGCTCCAGTACTTTAGATGTAGATCAGAAACCACTTTCCCTTCCGACACCAGATTTAACCAAGCTTCACCATCATCATCCTGCTGAGATGAAGCCACTAAAGGAAACCTTGCCTTCAAAGGCATGTCCTGGAGCTGCGACTGAGCCAAATGTAAATACAGAGTCCTTTTGAACTGAACAAAATTCACCAGCAGTGTTTTTGGCCCTTAGGGTGAGATGAGCCTTGCACCAGCGTGTGTCCCGTAACATCAGGCGGGCACTAAATTCTGCGCTTTGCACAAAAGTTCCACTTGACCACCGACGCGTGGACAAGTGCATGCAGCCAGGGACGCTACATCTCAATTACGGCACACTGGCTGAATGTAGTTGAGGCTGGGACCGAGTCGCAAACTGCAGCGGCCTGCCTTGTCTCCCCGCCCAATATTCCTGGCAGGAGTGCTGAAACACCACCCTCCTCCTCCACCCTTGAATCGACCCCAGCTACTGGCGTGGGGAGACGTCAGCAGGCCACGATGAAGCTTATCAGCTTGGGGGACAGACAGCACACTGCCTCCGAGATGGCTGGCTGAGATGGCAACGTGTTTTTCCCTGCTGCACCTGGGGCCAGGCATTTTTGTTATGTGTGATAACGGCAGGAACCTGGTAGCGGCTCTGGAGCTTGCCAGCCTCCAACACATTCCATGCTTGGCCCACATCTAACTTAGTGGTGCAACGTTTTTTTAAAACATACCCAAATATACAGGAGCTACTGGTGAAAATGCGGCGCTTGTGCTCCCACTTTCGCAAGTGTACAGGAGCCGCTGCTAGCCTCAAAACACTCCAGAAACGCCTACATCTGCCCGAACACCGGCTGTTGTCCGTCGTCCACACATGCTGAAACCCTACATACCATATCTTGACCAGAGTGTGTGAGCTGCACAGACCTTTGATGGAGTTCCATCTACAAAACCCAAGGGTTCCTCAAAGTCAGCTCCCTCAGTTTCTGCACCATGAGTTTCCAGGGGTGGCAGAGTTATGGCTAGAGGCAGAGGCATGGATAGGGGTGATGTCTAGGGGCAAAAGCAGTGTGGATGTGGAGGCAAGCTAAGCAGCAAAAACTGGGGATACAAGCATAGGCATGGACTGGGGTGATGTCTAGGGGCAAATGCAGTGTGGATGTGGAGGCAAGCTAAGCAGTAAAAACTGGGGGTACAAGCAGAGGCATGGACTGGGGTGATGTCTAGGGGCAAAAGCAGTGTGGATGTGGAGGCAAGCTAAGCAGGGAAAAAGGTGGCTAGAGTCAGAGGCATGTCCAGAGTCACAGGACAACTGCATGACAGAAGCTAGGCCTGAGCCAGCAAGGCCCAAGATGCTCTCTTTTCTAGCCTCCTCCACTCCAGCAAGGCCTACATCTGCCCAATGTCCACACACGCTGAAACCCTACATACCATATCTTGACCAGAGTGTGTGAGCTGCACAGACCTTTGATGGAGTTCCATCTACAAAACCCAAGGGTTCCTCAAAGTTAGCTCCCTCAGTTTCTGCACCATGAGTTTCCAGGGGTGGCAGAGTTATGGCTAGAGGCAGAGGCATGGATAGGGGTGATGTCTAGGGGCAAAATCAGTGTGGATGTGGAGGCAAGCTAAGCAGCAAAAACTGGGGATACAAGCATAGGCATGGACTGGGGTGATGTCTAGGGGCAAATGCAGTGTGGATGTGGAGGCAAGCTAAGCAGTAAAAACTGGGGATACAAGCAGAGGCATGGACTGGGGTGATGTCTAGGGGCAAAAGCAGTGTGGATGTGGAGGCAAGCTAAGCAGGGAAAAAGGTGGCTAGAGTCAGAGGCATGTCCAGAGTCACAGGACAACTGCATGACAGAAGCTAGGCCTGAGCCAGCAAGGCCCAAGATGCTCTCTTTTCTAGCCTCCTCCACTCCAGCAAGGCCTACATCTGCCCAATGTCCACACACGCTGAAACCCTACATACCATATCTTGACTAGAGTGTGTGAGCTGCACAGACCTTTGATGGAGTTCCATTTCCAAAACCCAAGGGTTCCTCAAAGTCAGCTCCCTCAGTTTCTGCACCATGAGTTTCCAGGGGTGGCAGAGTTATGGCTAGAGGCAGAAGCATGGATAGGGGTGATGTGTAGGGGCAAAAGCAGTGTGGATGTGGAGGCAAGCTAAGCAGAAAAAACTGGGGGTACAAGCATAGGCATGGACTGGGGTGATGTCTAGGGGCAAAAGCAGTGTGCATGTGGAGGGAAGCTAAATCAACAAAAAAGCTGGGTAAAAGCACAGGCATAAACTGGGGTGATGTTTAGAGGTGAAAGCAGTGTGGATGTGGAGGCAAGCTAAGCAGGGAAAAAGGTGGGTAGAGTTAGAGGCATGTCCAGAGTCACAGGACAGCTGCATGACAGAAGCTAGGCCTGAGCTAGCAAGGCCCAAGATGCTCTCTTTTCTAGCCTCCTTAGAAAAATTCCCCCATCGAGGCCACGTTCCTCAATGGGGGAGATAATTTCTAAATGTATAAATCGAGGACAAACTGAGTGTGGTTTTCACACTTTGCAATGCGACTCCCCATCTCCCAGGCCTTTCATTCCAGGCTAAAGTACAGCGCAACCCACCCACATGCCCAAGGCTTCAACGGCCTCATCTCAAATATTCTAGCCCAAGAGATGTTGGGGTCCCGGCTTGTGGACACTCTGCCCTTTTTGGGCCTGCTGGCTACTGCGCCACCTCAGTGTGCCGTCCACACCAGCACTTTTCCTCAAACATGAGGCGGTCCCTAAGTTCAGCGCTTAGCCCAAAAGTTCCACAGGGATGCTACCTTTCAATCTTGGCACAGTGGTTGAATGTACTTGAGGCGGGGACCGGGTCGCAAAATGTGGTGGACTGACTTGTCTCCCCACAAAACATTCCTGGGAGGAGGGCTGAAACACCACCCTCCTCCTCCTCCTCCTCCACCGTTAAGTAGACCCCAGGTACGAGCTGGAAATGCTGCAACACTTGCGTGGGGAGACGTCAGCAGGCCCTGTAGAAGCTCATCAGCTTTGGGGCCAGACAGCACACTGCCTACAAAGTGAGTCATGCCATCCTCGATGACACGGCAATGTGGTTTTTGACACTGCACCTGGGCCCAGGCATGTTGTCATGTGTGATAATGGGTGTAACCTGGGATTGGCTCTGTAGCTTGGCAGCCTGCAACATGTTCCATGCCTGGGCCACGTTTTTAACTCATTGCTGCTAATCTTTTTAAAAAAGTACCCCAATGTTCCTAAACTACTGGTGAAAGTGCGGCGTTTGTGCGGATAGTTTTGAAAGTCTATAGTAGCCGCTGCTATCCTCTATGCACTCCTACAACGCCTGTATCTGCCCAAACAACGGCTGTTGTGCGACGTCTCCACACTGCTGGAACTAAACATATCATCTGTTCAGCAGATTGTGTGAGCAGCACAGACCTTTGATGGAGTTCTGACTCCAAAACTCTAGGGTTCATCAAAGTCAGCTCCCTCAGTTGCTCAACCATGAGTGGCCATGGGTGACAGACTTATGTGAAATCCCATCCCATTCATTGCACTGGACACAAAACATTATGCGCTCATTACAACTCCGGATATGGAAGCTGTGTTAAGCAGGGTGCAGGGTACAACACAGACCAGGTCCGAGCACCAGGAACAGGTGTTAGAAATACTGCAGCATCCGCCATTTCCTTCAAATTTTGTGGTTGTGGACCCGCCACCGACTTTTCTGGACCTCAGTGGGGATGATGAGACACAGTTGCCATTAGGGCAAGCTGTGGTTATGTGCGGTTTGCAGTAAGGGCACAGTGCACAATTGGAAGAGGAGTTGGTGGACGATGAGGCCACCGACCCCACATGGACAGGGGTGATGTTTAGGGGCAAAAGCAGTGTAGATGTGGAGGGAAGCTAAATCAACAAAAAAGCTGGGTAGAAGCAGAGGCATAAACTGGGGTGATGTTTAGGGGCAAAAGCAGTGTAGATGTGGAGGAAAGCTAAATCAACAAAAAGCTGGGTAGAAGCAGAGGCATAAACTGGGGTGATGTGTAGGGGCGAAAGCAGTGTAGATGTGGAGGGAAGCTAAGCAGCAAAAACAGTGGGTAGAGGCAAAGGCTTGCAAAACTCTAGGCTGGTGGAAGACTTATTCCTAGGTCTGGGACATGTTAATGGCCCCCATGGACAAATTACCACCACTCAGGGGTCTAGTGTCACCAGGAGGGACAAGTATAGGCGCATGTTGTGGGAGTACCTGGCTGACCACAGCTCTGTCCTCTCCGATTCCTCTGTTCCCTAAACTTATTTTCTAATAATTTCTGCAATACACATGTCCTGTGAAGTTCCCTTGGGATCTCAGAGGAGTTGGCCTCAGTGCTGTTCATCTGAGTTCCCTTGGCAATTAGCTGTAAGAGAACCCTGGAGCTGTATTAAGTGAACATAGCATCCAGCATGGCTAAATGCATGACAAAAATGTTTACCACTTACATGCATGGTAACTTCAGTGCTGGAGTTGTCAATGGACAGTGTAAGGGGATTAGCTGAGGGATCGCTGTCTTAACCACTTTTTGGCACAAAATGAAAGTCCAAAGCCAAGTATGGTGCAAGGATATGATGCAAGGATACCTACACATCTGTCTCTGACACATTGGGGAGTTCACCCTCATCCGCCCTTTTGGCCTGCACCATCATGCGCCTCTTCCGAGCCACTCCACATCTCCCAGGCTTTTCATTGCAGGCAGAAGTACAGCACAACCCACCCCCAGGCCCAAGCCTTTAACAGCCTGATTGAAAAACTTCTGGCCCTTTAGATGTTGGCGTTTAGGCTTCTGGATACCCAGGCCTTCCGTCAGCAGATGGCAGCTGGGGCACCTGCCTATGCTGGGCCTAGCCGTTACTACTTCTCTTGGTGTGCTGTCCCTGCCTTGCACCTGCATGTGTCCCATAACATCAGTCGGGCACAGAGCTCAGCGCTTTGCTGCAAGGTCCACTTGACCACCGACACATGGACAAGCACCTGTGGTCAGGGATGCTGCTTATCTTTAATGACAGGCAGGGTGAACGTAGTGGAGTCTGGGCCCGGGGGTGCAAATTGGGGTGGCCTATCTCCTCTCCCACACCAAAATTCATGGCAGGAGTAGACTGAAACCCTACTACACTGCAACCTCCACCCCAGCTACTAGCGCCTAACGCTGTAACACTGGCATGGGGAGATGTCAGCAGGACGTGCTGAAGCTCATCAGCTTGGGGGACAGACAGCACACTGCCTCCGAGGTCAGGGATGCCATCCTGGCTGAGATGGCAATGTTTGTTTCCCTGCTACACCTGGGGCTGGACATTTTTGCTCCTGTGATAATGGCCGGAACCTGGTAGCACATCTGGAGCTTGCCAGACGCAAACACGATCCACACATGGCCCACGTTTTCAACTTGTTGGTGCCATGTGTTTTTGAAACCTACACCATTGTGACTGATATACAGGTCAAAGTATGTCCATTTTCGTAAGTGAGACGTAGCCTCTGCTAGGCAGAAAACATTCAGAGCACACTCCTCTCATCTTCACACCGTTGACTGGCGGAGGAATACGAGGGGGATGGAGTGGCATCTGATGTCCCTGTCCCACATGAGGCTAGAGGGTGCACTTCAGTGCATCCCATTGCTTCACCACAGATGGTGTGAAGGGGAGTGGAAAATGGAGGAAATGGAGAGTGACCCTTACAGTTGGGGCCAGCAAAGGCATGCCAAGTAACACAATGGCACACATGGCTGACTTGATGTCTGGTTGCTTTTCAAGAGTCTAACGCATACTTCATATCATGGAAAGCAAATTATACTAGATTTTTGCAAGCCTCGAACCCCGGTATAGGTCTAATGTCTGTTCCTTTGTTATATTAGGGGAGAGGAAAAAAAAAACTTAAGTGATGTGTTTAGCATACATAGACTGACTAATGACTATTAATGTGTATGCCACTTAGTGTTGTTGGGATTATGCACCGTCACAACCTGGCTAAAGCTTCTATAGCTGTTAATAAAGTCAACATAACTTTACAGTATCCAAAAGGACAGCTGGTACTGACAAGACAAATGTCAACAAAAGCTGTGAGCTCTGAACACCCACAGTGACTTTGCGGTCATCATTATAAGGGAGCGGGTGGTAATAAATAACTTGGCAGTGCCTAAAACCCAACAAGCTTACAACTATATTTACATTAAGATACACAAATGACACTTTTTAGGAGCATGTCATGAGACAAGCTCATAAGATCTTCCTTTGTGCAGTGCTATTTGAAAGTTAATAGCTGCCTTCATTTTATTTAAGGAGAAGGTGCAGACAGATTAGATTTAGAACATGTTGTCTTCATTGTCAGAATCCTCTATATAGGTAATGGGTTTTTTGGGCCAAGCTGTCTGGGAACGAGCTAGTGCAGCACTGACAACCTGGGTGAGTATGGCAAGAGCCTGAGATGTAGGGTGAATGTATCCCCAAATTATTTGGGGAATTACCAGTCAGAAACTGGCACTATATGCCAATAGCAAGAATTGAGGGTGGCATGAAAGCCCCAATATATTTTTTCAATTCCCAGTCAGACCCTGGCACTATATGGCAGTAGCAAGAACTGAGGGTGTATGTAGCCCCAATATATTTTTTGAATTCCCAGTCAGACCCTGGCACTATATGGCAGTAGCAAGAATTGAGGGTGTATGTAGCCCAAATATATTCTTTGAATTCCCAGTCAGACCCTGGCACTCTATGGCAGTAGCAAGAATTGAGGGTGTATGTAGCCCCAATATATTCTTTGAATTCCCAGTCAGACCCTGGCACTATATGCCAATAGCAAGAATTGAGGATGTATGTAGCCCCAATATATTCTTTGAATTCCCAGTCAGAACCTGCCACTATATGGCAGTAGCAAGAATTGAGGGTGTATGTAGCCCCAATATATTCTTTAAATTTCCAGTCAGACCCTGGCAGTATATGGCAATAGCAAGAATTGCGGGTGGCATGAAAGCCCCAATATATTTTTTCAATTCCCAGTCAGACCCTGGCACTATATGGCAGTAGCAAATATTGAGGGTGTATGTAGCCCCAATATATTCTTTGAATTCCCAGTCAGACCCTGACACTATATGGCAGTAGCAAGAATTGAGGGTGTATGTAGTCCCAATATATTCTTTGAATTCCCAGTCAGACCCTGGCACTATATGGCAGTAGCAAGAATTGAGGGTGTATGTAGCCCCAATATATTCTTTGAATTCCCAGTCAGACCCTGGCACTCTATGGCAGTAGCAAGAATTGAGGGTGTATGTAGCCCCAATATATTCTTTGAATTCCCAGTCAGACCCTGGCACTATATGCCAATAGCAAGAATTGAGGATGTATGTAGCCCCAATATATTCTTTGAATTCCCAGTCAGAACCTGCCACTATATGGCAGTAGCAAGAATTGAGGGTGTATGTAGCCCCAATATATTCTTTAAATTTCCAGTCAGACCCTGGCAGTATATGGCAATAGCAAGAATTGCGGGTGGCATGAAAGCCCCAATATATTTTTTCAATTCCCAGTCAGACCCTGGCACTATATGGCAGTAGCAAATATTGAGGGTGTATGTAGCCCCAATATATTCTTTGAATTCCCAGTCAGACCCTGACACTATATGGCAGTAGCAAGAATTGAGGGTGTATGTAGTCCCAATATATTCTTTGAATTCCCAGTCAGACCCTGGCACTATATGGCAGTAGCAAGAATTGAGGGTGTATGTAGCCCCAATATATTCTTTGAATTCCCAGTCAGACCCTGGCACTCTATGGCAGTAGCAAGAATTGAGGGTGTATGTAGCCCCAATATATTCTTTGAATTCCCAGTCAGATCCTGGCACTATATGCCAATAGCAAGAATTGAGGGTGGCATGAAAGCCCCAATATATTCTTTGAATTTCCAGTCAGACCCTGGCACTATATGCCAATAGCAAGAATTGAGGGTGTATGTAGCCCCAATATATTCTTTGAATTCCCAGTCAGACCCTGGCACTATATGCCAATAGCAAGAATTGAGGGTGTATGTAGCCCCAATATATTCTTTGAATTCCCAGTCAGACCCTGGCACTATATGCCAATAGCAAGAATTGAGGGTGTATGTAGCCCCAATATGTTCTTTGAATTCCCAGTCAGACCCTGGCACTATATGCCAATAGCAAGAATTGAGGGTGTATGTAGCCCCAATATATTCTTTTAATTTCCAGTCAGACCCTGGCACTATATGGCAGTAGCAAGAATTGAGGGTGTATGTAGCCCCAATATATTCTTTGAATTCCCAGTCAGACTCTGACAGTATATGGCAATAGCAAGAATTGAGAGTGTATGTAGCCCCAATATATTCTTTGAATTCCCAGTCAGACCCTGGCACTCTATGGCAGTAGCAAGAATTGAGGGTGTGTGTAGCCCCAATATATTCTTTGAATTCCCAGTCAGACCCTGGCACTATATGCCAATAGCAAGAATTGAGGGTGTATGTAGCCCCAATATATTCTTTGAATTCCCAGTCAGACCCTGGCACTATATGCCAATAGCAAGAATTGAGGGTGTATGTAGCCCAAATATATTCTTTGAATTCCCAGTCAGACCCTGACACTTTATGGCAGTATCAAGAATTGAGGGTGTATGTAGCCCCAATATATTCTTTGAATTCCCAGTCAGACCCTGGCACTATATGGCAGTAGCAAGAATTGAGGGTGTATGTAGCCCCAATATATTCTTTGAATTCCCAGTCAGACCCTGGAACTATGTGGCAGTAGCAAGAATTGAGGGTGTATGTAGCCAAAATATATTCTTTGAATTCCCAGTCAGACCCTGGCACTATATGCCAATAGCAAGAATTGAGGGTGTATGTAGCCCCGATATATTCTTTGAATTCCCAGTCAGACCCTGGCACTATATGCCAATAGCAAGAAATGAGGGTGTATGTAGCCCCAATATATTATTTGAATTCCCAGTCAGACCCTGGCACTATATGGCAGTAGCAAGAATTGAGGATGTATGTAGCCCCAATATAATCTTTTAATTCCCAGTCAGACCCTGCCACTATATGGCAGTAGCAAGAATTGAGGGTGTATGTAGCCCCAATATATTCTTTGAATTCCCAGTCAGACCCTGGCACTATATGCCAACAGCAAGAATTGAGGGTGTATGTAGCCCCAATATATTCTTTGAATTCCCAGTCAGACCCTGGCACTATATGCCAATAGCAAGAATTGAGGGTGTATGTAGTCCCAATATATTCTTTGAATTCCCAGTCAGACCCTGGCACTATATGGCAGTAGCAAGAATTGAGGGTGTATGTAGCTCCAATATATTCTTTGAATTCCCAGTCAGACCCTGGCACTATATGCCAATAACAAGAATTGATGGTGTATGTAGCTCCAATATATTCTTTGAATTCCCAGTCAGACCCTGGCACTATATGCCAATAACAAGAATTGATGGTGTATGTAGTCCCATTATATTCTTTGAATTCCCAGTCAGACCCTGGCACTATATGCCAATAGCAAGAATTGAGGGTGTATGTAGCGCCAATATATTCTTTGAATTCCCAGTCAGACCCTGGCACTATATGGCAGTAGCAAGAATTGAGGGTGTATGTAGCCAAAATATATTCTTTGAATTCCCAGTCAGACCCTGGCACTATATGCCAATAGCAAGAATTGAGGGTGGTATGCAGGCCCCTATATCTTTTTTGAATTACCAGTCAGAAACTAAATGTCTGAAGGTAGGCATATACAGTATATACAGAGAAATGGAGTGTTAGATGCAAAATAGATGGAAAACAGAACATAAACAGTTTTAAAAAAACACATATGTATCAGTTCACAGGAAAGTTCTCTGGGTTTATGGCTTCTTTGATCAGTGACGTGGTGTCTAGTGGTTATAAAAGGCCATAAAACCCTGGGCCTGGTTTAAACCTTGTTGGAGAGTGCATAAGGTCGTCATAAGTTTAAACTCCCATATGAGGCGATCTTTTTTGTTTCTGAAATTCCCCCTTAGTACCAGGATCTTCATATCCTGGGTCATATTATGATTTTGATTACAGATTTTTGATTACAGATTTTTTTAAACTGTTTATATTCTGTTTTCCATCTATTTTGCATCTAACACTCCATTTCTCTGTATATATATGCCTACCTTCAGACATTGTGTTATACCATCCTGATGAAGGGACCTTTATAGTAGTCCCGAAAGCTCGATATGTCATCAAAAAACTTTTTGAGTTAGCCATTAAAAAAGGTATCAACTACTGAGGACTTCTCTCAAAAAATTTCTTTCATTTCATATCCACTGGCTAACACGGTACAAGGATATATTTTTTCTTTTACAGTCAGAAACTGGCACTAAGATAAGATAAGATAAGATAATCCTTTAATAGTCCCACCTTGGGGAAATTTCAGCGTGTTACAGCAGCATAGTAATACAGATACAGGATAATACAGAGTAATATGTTACAGACGTAGACACAGATAAGCTGAGAAGAGAAGATATACTAGGAGTCCATGGCAGCTAAGGAAAAACAGAAGAGAAAGAGGAAGACCTCATGGTCATCCTCATAATCATTAGTTCTCTGTGCGGAGAGCTCTTCGTTTGGTCTGATGTAGATTATACAGCCTGGTCGCGGTTGGAAGGAAGGACCTGCGATAGCGCTCCTTCTCACACTTGGGGTGAAGCAGACGGTCGCTTACAGTGCTGCCAAGTCCCATCAGGGTCCCATACATGGGGTGGGATTTGTTCCCCCGCATGGAGGTC
This sequence comes from Leptodactylus fuscus, assembly GCF_031893055.1. Lineage (NCBI taxonomy): Eukaryota > Metazoa > Chordata > Amphibia > Anura > Leptodactylidae > Leptodactylus > Leptodactylus fuscus. The sequence continues at coordinate 103,077,418 of NC_134266.1, read as the reverse complement.
ACCACAGACAGTATCCTTCTGTCACCCACCACCTGTACTGGGTCCAAGGGGCTCCCCAGGACAGAGCTGGCCCTCCTGATCAGCCTGTCAAGTCTATTTCTGTCCCTGGTTGATATACTGCTTCCCCAGCAGGCCACACCGAAAAAGATGGCTGAGGCAACCACAGAGTTGAAGAAGGCCCTAAGAAGTGTCCCCTGGACTCCGAAGGCCCTCAGCCTCCTGAGCAGGTAGAGTCTGCTGTGGCCCTTTCTGTGCAGCGCCTCCAGGTGATCAGCCCAGTCTAGTTTATTATTGAGGAGCACGCCCAGGTACTTATAGGTCCTGACTATCTCAATACATGTTCCTTGGATCTCCACCGGGGTCGGAGCACCTCTCCGTTTACTAAAGTCCACCACCATCTCCTTGGTCTTCCCAGTATTAATCCTGAGCTGGTTCTGCTGGCACCATTCAACAAAATCCCGGTTTAAGTCTCTGTATTCCCTATCATCGCCATCAGTGATAAGGCCGACTATAGCAGAGTCATCGGAGTACTTCTGTAAGTAACAGCTGGATGAGTTGTGCCTGAAGTCAGCAGTGTACAGTGTGAAGAGGAATGGGGCAAGAACTGTACCTTGAGGTGCCCCCGTACTACAGATCACAGTGTCAGACACACAGTCCTGGGCTCTCACATACTGAGGGCGGTTTGTCAGGTAGTCTAGGATCCAGTTGGACAGGTGATGGTCCACACCACCAAGGTTCAGCTTCTCCCTCAGTAGCCCTGGCTGAATGGTGTTGAACGCACTGGAGAAATCAAAGAACATTATTCTCACAGTGTTCCCGGGTTTCTCCAGGTGAGAGAGAGCTCTGTGAAGAAGGTGGATGATGGCGTCATCTACCCCAATGCCTGGCCGGTAGGCAAACTGGAGGGGGTCCAGAGCGGAGCTCACTAGGGGGCGTAGGTGTGTCAGGACCAGTCTCTCTAGGACCTTCATTAGGTGTGATGTCAGTACTACAGGTCGGTAGTCATTGTAGCCCATCGGGTTGGGTTTCTTTGGGACTGGTACCACGCAAGATGTTTTCCACAGTTGAGGTACCACCCCCAGCTTCAGGCTCATATTGTACATGTGCGTTATAATACCACACAGCTGGTCACTGCACATTTTAAGAACTCTTGCGCTTATACCATCAGGTCCCCCCGCTTTGTTCGCTCTAATATTCTTCATTTCCTTACACACCTGAGACTCCTGCAGGATCAGATAGTCAGATTGCAGTTGACCGCAGGTCGGTGGGGGTTGGGTCTTGGTGTGTGAGGGGAGGGCGGTTAGCTGACATGCTGGTGGGGGGAGCATTTGCTTGGAGTCGAATCTATTGAAGAATAGATTAAGCTCGTTAAGCCACTTCCTGTCCCCTACTGTTCGGTGCCTTGTCTTTTCCTTGTGTCCTGAAATTGCCTTAAGGCTGTCCCACACCTCGGAGATTCTACCCTCCCCCATCTGTAGCTCCATCTTCCGTCTGTAGTTGGCTTTCCCTTCCCTGATCAATTGTCTCAGCTGTTTCTGAACTGCCCCCAGGCCATCTTTGTCCCCAGACCTAAAAATTCTCTTTTTTTTGCTTGAGGAGAGTTTTAATCTCAGAGTTAATCCATGGTTTGTTATTGGAGAAACACCTCACCTTCCTAGTTGGTACCGTGCTGTCCACACTATATGGCAATAACAAGAATTGAGGGTGTATGTAGCCCCAATTCTATTGTTAGTGGAATTACAGTGTATTCAAGTTAGTTTCTGGGGTGGAGGTGGGGGTGCACACTGTTGGAACGTGGATCGGGGTATATAGGGTATATGGGAATACACTTTCAGTGTATTCCATTCAGGATTCTCAACACTGTGGAAAGCTGGGTTGTGCAGATTGAGCCTGTCAATGCCACGTTACACTGACAGGCTTCTCCCTGGAATTTAGCTCTTAAAAGAGCTGTTGGTTCTCTTCTCCTTCCTATCCTATTCTATCCCTGCCTACCAGAATCTAATCCCTAGCTAAATGGACAGAGACCTCCGTGCCCGGTGAATTGCAAGCTCTCTCTGACTCGAAGATGGCCGCCGCTGTTCTTCTGAATCAGAGGTCACATGTTTTCGGCAGCCAATGTGATTTTAGTATTTTTTTTTAATGTCCCTGTTGTTGTACTTCCTGTCGCACCTCCCCTGCGCTGTAATTGGTGCAAAAACGGCGCCAGGGAAGGTGGGAGGGGAATCGAGTTTTCGCGCACTTTACCACGCGGTGTTCGATTCGATTCGAACATGGCGAACAGCGTGATATCCGATCGAACATGTGTTCAACATGTGTACAACAGTCGGGCACATGTGTGGCATGGAGTTAATAGTGAAATATTCTGTGAGATGCTTGGACAAGGAATCTATATTTGTAACACAGTCCAGTACTAACTTGTTTAGTCTCCACGACCACTGCCCTTGAGGAAGCTGTGTCATGACTAGGGCTAGGAATGTAGGTGTAGTATCACTTTTTTATTTCACAACAATGTACCTAAAAATGATATTTTGTTACAAAAATAGCATTTTCTCAAACAGCAAGGTAAACCAGACAAAGTAGATCTGTCTCACAGTTAACACCACACATCCAAATCACCAGATAGGTACTAATATAATCCACAGCACTGATGAAAATACATAAATTAAAACTTAGCGTTTAATAAATACCCCTAAAATCATTACAATAGTGATATATACTGTACATACAAAGGTGAGGATGAAATGCAATACCTATTCATGGACAGTTGGTAGCAAATGACAACAACGGGTATAATTTGTATCGATCTTACCGCATCCAGTGTCATCTAAGGCTTGTAGGTCACCTAGGTATCCCTGTTATACCGTATGAAGACTCACCCTTTATGCCCCAAAAATACTCCCATCCTTACAAGGGCAGTATCAAACTGTACCTGAAAAAAACGTCCCTTTACGTCCCTATGCATTTCAAGGTATGTGCGTACCTCTCATCAGGGGACCTATCTATACAAAACAACATACATATACTATAAGTGCTAAATAGCCCCTACAGATATACATTCACACAAACTGCAACACAGTGGTTCCAGAGTTCAGTGGGTAAAGAGGGAGGAGAGTTCGGTCTGATGTGCATGCCCTACACAGGGTTTGTGATTGTGTTCACTCTAAGTATGCTCAATTTAACCGATTTGTGGGTGAAATGAAAAAGTATTGTTAAAATCGCTGTTTCGAATGCAGTTGTATCGGGAAAGTACAGGTTTACCTTTGCCTCCCAATCCTGTGGTCACACATTGGAGAAAGTGAGTTAGTACTGCCACATTTTACGCTGAAAACTTTAATGCTTTAAAGGGATTCCTAGATAGGCTTGATGCCAAGGATGCAAAAAGTGAGAAAAGAACTCTTTAAAGTTCATGAATTTAAACATGTTGTTAAGGCAATGAAGATACTATAAACTCAAGGCATGACACTGCAGGATCAGTGGAATATCTTACAAGAAGTGCAAAGGAAAGTCAGAGTTTGCTGAAGGAAAGCTTGAAGCATCAAGTTCAGACATTTTAGCACTTGTTAACTATTTTCTAACCATGGAAAACCTGGAGTTTTGCATCAAGACAAAACATGCACCACTTACGTCAATCAACATAGAAGGTAAACATTTGTTCAAAATTTGCAAAATCAGTTGTTTATACTGTAGGTTAACTGTATTTTTTAGAATAAAACTTCCAAACCTATGCTTAAGTGCCACCTTTTTCCCATCTTTTCTTACTATTTTTCTCACCATCCCACCCAACTTTTTTGAATTTTTTTCCACCTACAAATCCTAGCTCTAGTCATGACAATGGACACTGAGATGGGGGCATGGTCAGGAACTGTGATAGTCTATATGCGAGTTACTAGAGAGGGGTAATAGTTCCTGCGAGATGAAAATACAATCTAGTTTGTCTTAGGCGTGACCAGCATGAGAGTAAAAAGTATAGTCTTTGGTGGTAGGGTGATGAACATCCATCACCTTCAAATCTTGGATGGAAAGTGTAATGTCCAGAAACTGCTCGTGTCATTCCCTTTAATAGTCCTTGCAGACCGAGATGGTATGGACATTTGCATATAAGGTAAAGAGTTTCCGCCCCCTTCATTCCTTCTATATATTACCAGAGCCAGCACACAGGGGGTCTATTAATGCGCCATCTTGTGGATGTTTTCGTGAACTACACCTGCCTATACTTTGCCATTGTAATTTGAGTTGTCAGTGTAAAGGAATGTCCAGTATGATCAGGTGACCTTCAGGACCAATCAAGCTCCCTTGAATGGTCTGGAGGAGCAGGAGTTACAGCCCCCTCTAGGGGGTTTGGGGACCTTTTGTCTTTGTTTTTGTTTTTTTTTGGTGCACCCCACAATGTGTTAAGCATTTTCTCCCAACTGCAGAAATACCCCACATGTGGATATAAAGTGATGTATGGGCACACTGTAAGGCCAGAACAGGAGCGCTATTGGTATTTTGGAGGGCAAATTTAACTGGAATCTGTTTCAGGCACCATGATGCATTTGGAGAGCTCCTGAAGTGCCAAAGAGTAGAAACCCCCCAAAAATGTCCCTGTTTTGGAAACTAGACCACAGGTGTTTCACAGATTTTTGTACCATTGAGATGCGAAAATGAAAAATTACTTATTTTTTATAATAAAATGTCACTGTAGCCCCAAATTTTTTATCTTCACAAGGGGATAAAGGAGAAATTGCACCACACATTTTGTTACACAATTTCTCCCGAACACAACAATACCCCATACATGCTGGTACCCTAATGTATGGACACACGGCCACTCTGGAAACAGATGGAGTGCTAATTGGGTTTTGTAGGCCAGATTTTCCTAGAATTGTTTTTAGGCACCATGTCCATTTTGCAGAGCCCCCAAGGTGCCAAAACAGTGGAAACCCCAAAAATGTCACCCCATTTTGGAAACTAAACCCCTCAAGGAATGTATCAAGGGGTATAGTGAGCACTTTGACCCTACAGGAGTTTCACAGAATTGGCCCAGCAAAAGGGAAACTGACATTTTTTGCTATAAAATGTTGCTTCAACCCCAAATTTTGCATTTTCACAAGAGGTTAAAAGAGAAAATGCACCCCACAATTTGTTAAGCATTTTCTCCCAAGTACAGAAATACAACACATGTGGATGTAAAGTGATGTATGGGCACTAGAGATGAGCGAACGCCGTTCGATCGAATAGGTATTCGATCGAATATCATGGCGTTCGATGTATTCGTTCAAAATCGAATACAAGGTCGCATACGCAGTAAAAATTCGTGTCCCCTCCCACCTTTCCTGGTGCGTTTTTTGCACCAATAACTGTGCAGGGGAGGTGGGACAGGAACTACGACAATGGAGGCAGTGAAAAAAATTGAAAAAACCCATTGGCTGCCGAAAACATGTGACCTCCCATTCATAAGAACGGCTGTCGCGCTATTCGCCATTTTAGCAGTCAGAGATAGGGAAAGACATCTGCTGAGGGCTAGATAGCGATTAGCTTCAGAGAGGCAGGCAAGAACTAAAGAAGAAAACCAACAGCTCTTCTCGGAGCTATACACTGTAGGGACATCAGTCCAGCTTTCCCCGGACGGTGGAAAACAGGGATACACAACAGATACAACTTCATACATAGCGGAGAAACAGCTTTCATTGTTGGCTGTCCGCACACAGAATAGCTGGAATACACAGCAGTGACTAGATCATATAGAGCTGAAAAAAGCCTTGAATTTTTGGGGGGCCTGAAAAATTGAAGCAATTCACTGCATTTCCAAGTTCATATACCTGATAAAAACCTTGGATTTGGGGGGGGGGGGGGCTGTAAAATTGAAGCAATTCACTGCATTTCCAAGTTCATATACCTGATAAAAACCTTGCATTTTGCTGTTTCTTGAAAAATAGCAGCAATCCAGTGCATTAACAAGTTCATACACCTGATACAAACCTTGAATTTTTGGGGGGCCTGAAAAATTGCAGCAATTCACTGCATTTCCAAGTTCATATACCTGATAAAAAACCTTGAATTTTTGAGGGGCCTGAAAAATTGCAGCAATTCACTGCATTTCCAAGTTCATATACCTGATGAAAACCTTGAATTTTTAGGGGGCCTGAAAAATTGAAGCAATTCACTGCATTAACAAGTTCATATACCTGATAAACACCTTGAATTTTGGGGGGCCTGAAAAATAGCAGCAATCCACTGCATTTCCAAGTTCATATAGAGCTGGAAAACAGCTTTTCTTTGTGGTGTATAGACCATCAAACAGGGAATAGTACATCCAAAATGCGCAAAGCTAGCTCAAGGGGACGAGGACGGGGGCGAGGAAATGCAGATGTTGAGCAAGGTTGCGCTCAAACAACAGCGTCTACTGCGCCTACAGCTCTGCGGCAGCAAGCATTACGCTTCTCCACAGTCCCTGGCTTGATGACCACATTCAGTAGGCTGCAGAGTACAAACCTAAATAAGCCCGATCACCAGGAAGAGGTGTTACAATGGCTGGCGGACAATGCTTCCAGCACATTCTCCACCAGCCAGTCAGCCTCTACCTCAACTCCTCCTCCTACCCAACAGACTGCTCCTCCTTCCTCACAACATGCCCAATCTTCCCAGCAACCTAATCCCACCTTTCCCACCTCCCAGGAGCTGTTTTCGGCTCCATTCACTGTCTCTCTCTGTCCCATCACGTCCTAAATCACCAGAGGTAACAGATGACTACCCTGATGCACAAACACTGGAGCATCCGTTATCTCCTCTTGTTTCTGTTGACCAGCAATCGTCCCTCAGTGATGACGATGACGAGACACATTTGCCATCAGGGCAGCCTGTTGCCGTCGTCGTTGCGCAAGAGGAGGAGGAGGATTTGGAAGAGGAGGTGGTGGACGATGAGGACACTGACCCGACCTGGACAGGGTGGATGTCAAGCGGGGAGAGCAGTGGAGATGTGGAGGGAAGTGCAGCACCAAAGAGGGTGGCTAGAGGCAGAGGCACGTCGAGAGGCAGAGGACAGCTGCTTCACCGAAGCCAGGCCTCAGCCAGCAGGGCCCAAAATGTTCCCTCTCGTAGCCAGCCTAGAAAAACTCCCCCATCGAGGCCACGGTCTTCGGTGGTGTGGAATTTTTTTTTATGTCTGTGCTACGGACAAATATAGTGCTGTTTGCACACTCTGCAACTCAAAACTGAGTAGGGGCTCTGAAAAGAGCAACCTTACAACCACTGCCATGCGCCGTCATTTGGAAGGCAAGCACTGGGCTCAGTGGCAGAGCGCAAACACTGTACTATTGTTGTCCGGCGTTGCCGCCACTGCCTCTCCCACTGTTGCCAGTGCTGGCGCTGCAGTCCAGACCAGCAGCCTGGAAACCTCCAAATTTTTCTCCACCACTTTGGGGAATTCTCCCTCATCCTCTCCTTTTCCTGCCTCAGCTCCTTCTCCTTCCTTAGCTCCTTCTCCTGCCTTAGCTCCTTCTCCTGTACCATCATGCCTCCTCAAAACAACCCACCATCTCCCAGACTTTTGAGCGCAGGCAAAAATACAGCGCTACCCACCCCCATGCCTTAGACGCGCACATCTCCAAACTGCTGGCCCAGGAGATGTTGCCGTTCGGGCTTGTTGAAACTCAGGCCTTCTGTGACCTGATGGCAAGTGCGACACCTCGCTATGCCGTCCCTAGCTGTCACTACTTCTCCCGGTGTGCCGTCCCCGCCTTGCACCAGCACGTGTCACGCAACATCCGGAGGGCCCTAAGTTCCGCGATTTGCACAAAGGTCCACTTGACCACCGATGCGTGGACAAGTGCATGCAGACAGGGACATTTCACTGACGGCACACTGGGTGAATGTAGTTGAGGCTGGGAGAGGGTCACAATCTGGGGCAGTCTACCTCATTTACCCGCCCAACATTCCTGACAGGGGCTCTGAACCACCACCCTCCTCCTCCTCCTCCACCTCCTCCGCCATCACATTGACCCCAGCTACCAGCTGGAAACGCTGCAGCACTGGCGTGGGGAGACATCAGCAGGCCGTGCTGAAGCTCATGAACTTGAGGGACAGACAGCACACTGCCTCAGAGGTGAGGGATGCCCTCCTTGATGAGACAGCAACATGGCTGTCACCGCTTGCACCTGGACCCAGGCATGGTCGTGTGTGATATTGGCCGCAACCTGGTAGTGGCTCTGGAGCTTGCCAACCTCTGACATGTTCCATGCCTGGCCCATGTGTTCAATTTAGTGGTGCAATGGTTTTTGAAAACGTACCCCAATGTAGCCAAGCTACTGGTGAAAGTGCGGTGCTTGTGTGCCCACTTTCGCAAATCCACAGTAGCCGCTGCTAGCCTCCAGCAACACCTCCATCTGCCAGAACACCGGCTGATGTGCGACGTCCCCACAAGCTGGAACTCGACGTACCACATGTTGAGTAGAGTGTGTGAGCAGCAGAGACCCTTAATGGAGTACCATCTCCAAAACCCAAGGGTTCTTCAGAGTCAGCTTCCGCAGTTTCTGCACCATGAGTGGCCATGGATGGCAGACTTATGCGAGATCTTGCGTGTCTTTGAGGAGTCATTACGGTCAGTTGTGATGACGCAATTGTGAGTGTCACAATCGCCCTCCTGAGTTTGATGCGAGAATCCCTCATCGCCATCAGGGATAACGCATTGGACGCTGAGGAGTCGGGCATAAGTGCTGAAACATCCCAGCAGGATATTCATGGCACATTCCTGTCAACTTCACAGCGTACATTGAGGGAGGAGGACGAAGTGGCAGATCTCATTGTCACACAGGAGGCAGTTCATTGCGTCCCATTGCTGCAGCGAAATGGAGGAAATGGAGAGTGAGCATTTCGGTGGGGGCAGCCAAGTGACGCCAAGTAACACTCTGGCACACATGGCTGAATACATGTTGGAGTGCTTTGCAACTGACAAACGCATTGCCAAAATCCTGGAGAGCAATGACTACTGGATTTTTGCAATCCTCGACCCACGGTATAAAAATTTTGTTTGTAATTTTATTCCGGTAGAGGAGAGGGCCAGTCACATGAGTGATTGCCACAAGCAACTGGTGCAGAATATGATGGAGATGTTTCCATCACAGGAGAGTTCCTCCAACAGGCGACAAACTGTCATCTGGTCCACACTCAGCAGGGGCACACTCTCCAAGGTCTGGGACACGTTAATGGGTTAATGGCACCCACTCGCCAAAGTACCGCCACTGAGGGGCCTAGTGTCACCAGGAGGGATAAGTATAGGCGCAAGTTGTGGGAGTACCTGGCCGACACCAGCCCTGAAAGGGTCTACAGCGCTGCCGGTGGCATAATTACGGATAAGCGCAGCCGGCTGTCAGCTGACAGTGCTGACCGGCTGACTCTCATAAAAATGGACAGCCACTGGATAGACCCATCATTTTTATGTCCACTGGTGTCAAGCACCCCGACATAAAGTTGCATGTGTGTGCTCACCCTCTCCAATTCCTCCTCCTCATACTCTGCCTCCATCAGCGCTGCACAATTCTGATCCTACTAGGATCAATCCACCCTGATACCCCCAACTCTGCTGGTTAGAGTATCAATCCACCCTGATACCCCCAACTCTGCTGGTTGGAGTGTCTACTGCTGGTGCAAGGCTCTACTCACTCCAAGGGCCAAAAACACTGCTTTCCAAAGGCTCTACTCATGCCAAGGGCCAAAAGCACTGCTTTTCAAAGAGCCAACAAATCTCTGCTGGTGCAAGGCTGAACTAAGTTAAAGGGCCTAAAACTCTGCAGGTAGAAGGCTGAAGTCACCTGAAGGGCCTCAATTTCTGCTGGTAGCACAGCTTAAGGGCCTGTAACTTAATTTGGAAGGGCTCATGTTAAGGGCCTTTAAAACTGAATTTTGGAAGGTCTTACCACATCACACACATCCACAATGACAGTTCAGAGTGGGGAATGAAGGATTTCCCATTGACTATTCCATCTGTGGTTGTCATGGGGAACGTGATTTAACCCCTTCCCGACATGCGCCGTAATAGTACGGCGCGTGTCGGGTCTGTAACTACGGCGACCGCCCGGCGACCGCTTTAAGCAGTAGACAACCGGCTCTAATGCCTCCGATCGGTCCCCGGACCGATCGGAGGCATTAACCCCTCCGGCGCTGCTGTCAAAGGCGCCGGAGGCGCCATCTTCCTGGCGGCGCATGGGCGCCGCCATTTTGGCAGGGATCGCCGGCTCCTGGAGCATGCTCCAGGGCCGACGTCATGTTGCCTTGTTAAAGGCTCCCAGCCGGTCTGCAAATTCTCTCTTTTGCAGGCTGGTGTATGCAGCCTGCAAAAGAGATGATGATTTTTTGCAATGCATTGCAATGCATTAGCATTGTAATGCATTGCATTAGTGATCAGACCCCCTGGGGTTCAACACCCCTAGGGGGTCTAATAAATGCAAAAAAAAAAAAAAAAAAAAAAAAAAGTAAAAAAAAATATAAAAAAATATAAAAAGTATTAAAAGTTCAAATCACCCCCCTTTCCCTAGAACAAATATAAAAGTAGTTAAAAACTGTGAAACATATACATGTTAGGTATCCCCGCGTCCGAAATCGGCCGCTCTACAAATCTATAAAAATATTTTTCCTGTTCGGTAAACGCCGTAGCAGGAAAAATAGTCAAAAGTGCCAAACCGCCGTTTTTTCACTGTTTTGATTCTGATAAAAATTTGAATAAAAAGTGATCAAAGCAATAACATTTCCCGAAAATGGTAGAACTAAAAAGTACACCCAGCCCCGCAAAAAAAGACGCCCTATGCATCCCTGTACACCTATGTATAAAAAAGTTACGGCCGTCGGAATATGGCGACTTTTAGAAAAAAAATTTTTTAACACCGTTTTGGAATTTTTTTTAGGGGTCAAAATGTAAATAAAACCATATAAATTTGGTATCCCTGGAACCGTACCGAAACACAGAATATAGGGGACATGTCATTTTGGCTGCACAGTGAACGCCATAAAACCAAAGCCCGTAAGAAAGTCGCAGCAATGCATTTTTTCTTCAAATCCACCCCATTCTGATTTTTTTTTTTCCAGCTTCCCAGTACATTATATAGAATAATTAATGGTAGCATCATCAAGAAAAATTTGTCCCGCAAAAATTAAGACCTCATATGGCTCTGGGAGCGGAGAAATAAAAAAGTTATGGGGTTTAGAAGGAGGGGAGTCAAAAACGAAAAACGAAAATCAAAAAATGCCATCGGCGGGAAGGGGTTAAAAGGGTGCTTGTTAATGTTTGTTGAACTAAAATTGGGGTTTGTGTCCATCCATTTGGGGAGTAAAGAAGGTTTCCATTTTGATAGAGGTTTTTTTTAATGTAGTTGTTAGGCTGTTATAGTGGGGTAATAGAGGGACTTTGGTGTGTTAGATGCCCCCAGACATGCTTCCCCTGCTGTCTCAGTTGCATTTTAGAGATGTAGGCATCATTTTCTGAGGTGTGATAGTGGACTTGGTGACCCTCCTGAGTCGAATGGTGGGGTCCCCTGAAACGAAGCATTTTCTCCCATAGACTATAATGGGGTTTGATATTCGTTTGAATAGTCGAATATTGAGATGCTATTCGGAACGAATAACGAACATCGAATATTTTACTGTTTGCTCATCTCTAATGGGCACACAGTGGGACACTAAACCACATTCAACAAGTAGTTTAGCGTCTTCTTAGAGTATCCAGATTTTTTGTGTAATGTTGAAAAAGATGCAAAAATATTTAATTTGCATTTTTGCTCCCCAATGTATTCATCTAGGGGCATAATTTAGAGAATTTAGAACAATAGGAATTTGCAGATTTATGCAAAAGATGGGGCTTGGTGGCAATCACAAAATTAGAAGTTGAATATACAATTTTTTGGGGAAGAGTTCTAATAATGAAGAACAGTGTGGTATCTCTCATGACAAGGAACAGCACACAGGCCTGGTTTTGAGGGGCATAAGGAACAAAAGTAACGGGAATCTCTGCGTCGACCATTTTTGGAGCAGACACAGCATTTTTTTTGCGAGTTAGCTTGTGTTGTTGATCGGGGAAGTAGACTGATAAAATGCCTTTTAGTTAGTCATTTAACATTTTCAGACTGAGGGTTCTGTATGGTGTCCTGAGGTTCAGAAATGAGGCTGTGAATGATTTCCTCCTGAAAATCCAGGTATTTGTCTGTGCCTCCTTACTTTTTTATAAAGTAGAAAGGCATTGTGAATTCCAATTTGAATTAGATAAATGGCCACTTTTTTTGTAAAAGTTTTTTGATTTTCATTTTACTAAATAGGGCTGTAAGATCTGATCACTTAAATCCACCCCCCACGTGTTTATTGTACTCGGACACACTTATCGGCTTATGTTTGTCTGTTGTTGCCCCTCTTTCCCTGCCACTGTTCCTGTGGGATGTATTGTGCTCAACACATACACTTCTGATCTCTGTATTTAAAGAGGAGCTTTCATCAGATTGGGCACAGGCAGTTCTATATACTGCTGGAAAGCTGACAGTGTGCTGAATTCAGCGCACTGTCGGCTTTCCCGATCTGTGCCCCGGGTAAAGCGCTATCGGCCCCCTCCCTCTCCTGATAATACTCGTCTATGGACGAGCTGTGTGAGCAGAGGGAGGAGGTGTTCCTCCTCGCTCACACAGCACAGCGCGATAGGCACTGCTGGGCAGAAGGGCGTCCCTGGCTAACTATCTGGCCCTTCTGACTATAAAGTGCTACGGTCAGCACTGTCAGCTTTCCAGCAGTATATAGAACTGCCTGTTCCCAATCTGATGAAAGGTCCTCTTTAACCACCATCAACTCTTCACAAGCATAAGAACAGGACTCTCCCTTTTGTATGCCCTTCCCCACTAGCTGCTGCGGAAAACCAGCTCAGGGCTCGTTCACATCTGCGTACTCCTCTCCGTTGTGCAGGTTTCCGTTTCCTGCTTAAAACAGAGGCAGGAGACGGAAACCTGCAGGAGTCTTTCTCACCCATTCATTTGAATGGGTGAGAAAGCTGTCCGGCCGTGAGCGGCGGTGAGCGTTTTGCGCTCTCCACCGCGAAACCGGGTTTTTTAATCCGGACACAGAGTCGGATATGCAGTACTCTGTGTCCGGATTTAAAAATCCGGTTTCGCGGCGGAGAGCATAAAATGCTCACCACCGCTCACGGCCGGACACGGTCTGTGCTTTGCGTCTTCTGGCATGCAGAAGATGGAAAGCACAGAACGGAAGGCTGAACGCAGGTGTGAACCTAGCGTCAGTTTTTGCTTGCACAATGCAAATGTCTAAATAGGGCCACACTTGAATAAAAGTTGTCACAATACAAGTGGTACCCTTTGTGTAGCAGAGGCTGCATTATTTCGAACACTATTTTACTGCTGATGGGAAAATTAGAGGGGCATCTGGAGAATCAATTTTTTTTTATCTCGTCCTTCATAGATTCTGAGGGAGGCAGTGTATCCTGAACTGCTTTTCCAAAGCTTATATAGCTTAATGCCATATCTTGCCTATTTGGAAGGGATATATTGGCGAAAACGAAGTCTGCCGTGAAAGCTAAGGAGGGATTCATCCACACTGACATTTTGCTCTGGGGTGTAATATTGTAAAAAAGAGTGGTTCAAATAATTTATGAGGGGCCTTAGTTTGAATAACCGATCACGGTTTGGATCATCATTGGGGGGGGGGGGGGACAGTGAATTATCACTGAAGTGAAGGAACCTCATTATTCGTTCGTAACGATGCCTGGACATGACTGAAGAATATATTGGGGTTTACTGTAGACCAATATGAGCTGATTGAGGGCTTTTTTTTTACAATACCCATATTTAGGGTGAGGCCCCACATTTTTTTCATTTCAGCCAGATCTGTGGGTGTCTAATCTTTGGCATGGGCAGATGAAGGTTTCTGTGTTATATACTGGGTAGCGTATAAATTAGTTTGATGGACAATTTCATTGAGGAGGTGGTCACTTATAAATAAACTTAAGTAGTTCATGTAGGTAAATTGGGAATCATCCACTGTTATGCCAGGAGATGCAGTAAATAGGTGCAATCTAGGGGCAAATGATGGAGCAGGTGCCCACTGGAGGGAACGCACATCAATTAGTGGGAAAATGTCACAGTCTGCTGCCACACTGCTAGTTCCTGCACCTTCACCATCTGAAGGGTCAATTTCATCAGGCAGAATGTCCCCTGAAGATGAATCTGAAGTGACACTTACCGTATATTCTCATTGTCTCCATTATCTACAAGGCTCAAACGCATCTGATGCATATGACCAAAGAATGGCGTATGCCTCCACACTGCTATAAAACCTCCTCACCATGATGTCACTACAACACTTAGATTGTGAGCCCTATATAGTACAGTGACTAACAATGTCTGTAAAGCACCTCAGAATTGATCAAGAGCTATACAAGTGAAAAAAGTGAAAAATATATATAACTATATGGCGGTTATATATATATATTGTCAGGGTCTGGGGATGCTAGGTGGGGTGGCATAGACACACAAGTCCAGTTTCTTTTAGTCCAAAACAAAGGTAGAGTTTACTTCACTCAAAAAGGTAGTGCAGCAACAAAATACAAAAAATAAATACCTGCCCGGCTAGGCTCCAACTAAACATAGAATAAGTTACCTCACCTAGAATAACAGAAATTCAAAAGCCAGTAGAATTATTCAGGACACAACTCCCAAAAATATGACCTCTCTGTCAGCTCTCCAGCTGAAGAGTCTGCCAAGAGTCTGCTGGAGATGACTTAGGGTGCATTCACACGGAGTAAAATGGAGTGTAATTTGGAGTGTAATTTTTACACGTGTAAAAAATATACACGTGTATTTTGGAGCGTTTTTTATACATGTGGCGTTTACGGAACGTTTTTTGGAGCGTTTACGCGTGTACAAAAACACGCTCCATAAACGCTCCAAAAAACACTCCGTAAACGCTCCGTAAACGCTCCGTAAACGCCCTGTGTAAAAAAATGCTCCAAAATATGCGCGTAAATTTTTTACACGTGTAAAAATTACACTCCAAATTACACTCCATTTTACTCCGTGTGAATGCACCCTTAAACCTCCTTGACGAGGAGACTCTCTGCAGCTGAGTCGCTGCCGGAACATCCCCAAAGTGTGGACTGGAGGGGGGTGGAATGACGGGTCCAACTACCAACCAACTTGCCATTCCTAAAAAGCCCAATACTGAGCATTTACCACAATGCCCAGCAGATGAAACTTGTCTGCTGAGAACAAACATTCCTTCTGGAGTTTTCTCATCTCACTCACCTGAGTAGTCTGGGTGAGACGTACACCCCCTCCATTACCTGACCAGCCATCGGCTTACAACATATATATATATATATATATATATATATATATATATATATATATATATAAAATATCTCCCTATCTAGCGCTGATATACATATATATATATATATATATATATATATATATATATGATTAGAGATGAGCGAACGCCGTTCGAACGAATTGATATTTGATCGAATATCATGCTGTTCGAGACATTCAATTCAAATTGAACACAACCGGCATACGCAGTGAAAATTCGTGTCCCCTCCCACCTTACTTGGCACTTCTTTTGCGCCAATAACAGTGCAGGGAAGGAGGAACAGGAACTACGACAACAGAGGCATTAAAAAAAAAAGGAAAAACCCATTGTCTACCGAAAACATGTGACCTCCCATCCATAAGAATAGTCAACGCCCGCTTTGTGTCATTCCGCCTTCGGAGAGAGATAGGGTCAGAGGGAGAGATAGGTGTCTTGTTAGCTTCAGCTAGGCAGGGGCAAACAATCAAAACAAAAGCTCTTTTAAGAGCTATAGTGCAGGGAGAGGGGTCGCAGCCCTGAATAGGGAAAAAAATCTCAACCCAGCTTTCCAAACTTGTGTAACCGGAAAAGCTAAATGGGATACACAGAAGTTTGTCTGGCCAAATAGGGTAAAGCAAGCTTTCTCAGGTTCTCCATACTGAAACGCTGATTCCATTAGGGCACAATTCTGAAGCTCAAGTCTGAATAGGTGCCAGCGTTCAAACTCCAATTTACAGGGAAATTATCATACACCTTGCTACTCGCAATTTTGGGTGACAGCAATTCACAGTGTCTTAGGGCGCAGTTACACATTGCCAAATAATTTGAATACTGCTACCCCTACCAGTACATTGAGCAAATCTGCTAGCGTTACACCTGGTATTTACAGGGAAATTATCATACACCTTGCTACTCGCAATTTTGGGTGACTGCAATTCACAGTGTCTTAGGGCGCAAAATACCAAAAATGCTTAAGGCTGCCAATAAAGGACGAGGACAAGGCCATGGGCGTCAAAATAGAGATGGGGAGGAAGCTACAGCGCATCCCGTGCCTACTCCTCTGAGACAGCAGACATTGCGCTTCGACACAGTCCCTGGTTTGATGGCCATGTTAAGTAGGGTGCAAGGTACCACACTAACCAGGCCCGAGCACCAGGAACAGGTGTTACAATGGCTGGCGGATAATGCTTCCTTCACATTGTCCACCAGCCAGTCAGCCTCTACCTCAACTCCTTCTCCAACCCAACAGTCTGGTGCTGCTTCCTCCCAAAATTCCCAATCTTCACAGCAGAAAAATCCCACCTTTCACCCCTCCCAGGAGCTGTTCTCGGGTCCTTTAACTGTCCCTCACTCTGTCCCACCACTTAATGAATCCCAGGAGATAACAGATGATGTTCTGTGTCCTGATTGCCAAAACCTTGAGGATCCACCATCTCCAGTGGATTTTGTAGTTGTTGACCAGCAACCCGCCCTCAGTGACGATGACGAGACCCAATTGCCATCAGGGCAGCCTGTTGACATGAGTGTGGTGCAGGAGGAGGAGCTGAGAGAGGAATTTGAAGAGCAGTTGGTGGACGATGAGGACACTGACCTGACCTGGATAGAGGGGATGTCAAGCAGGGAAAGCAGTATTGATGTGGAGGGAAGTGCAGCACCAAAGAGAGTGGCTAGAGGGAGAGGCATTTCCAGAGGGAGAGGCATGTCCAGAGGACATCTGCTTCAATGAAGCCAGGCCGCAGCCAGAAACGACAAAGAAGTTTCCTATTGTAGGCAGACTTGAAGGACCCCCCCCCCCCCACCGAGGGCACGGTCATCCTTGGTGTGGAGATATTTTAAAGAATGCGAGGAGAACAAATACTGTGCGGTTTGCACAATTTGCAATTCCAAACTGAGTAGGGGCTCTGAAAAGAGCAACCTTACCACCACTGCCATGCGCCGTCATTTGGAAAGCAAGCACTGGGATCAGTGGGAGAGTGCAAACCCAGAGAAATCGTCGTCCACCGTTGCCGCCACTGCCTCTCCCAATTTGGCCAGTGCTTCTGCTGCAATCCAAACCACCAGCCAGGACACCTCCTCCACATCTGCCTCCCTCACTTTGGTGACTTCTCCATCATCCTCCCCCCCTATTCTTGCCTCAGCTCCTTCTCCTGCACCATCATACGCCTCTACCCAGCAACCCACCATATCACAAACTTTTGAGCATAGGCAGAAGTACACCACTACCCATCCACATGCCCAAGCCTTAAACGCGCACATCGCAAAACTCTTCCCAGCAACCCATCATCTCCCAGACGTTTGAGCACAGGCAAAAGTACAGCGCTACCCACCCACATGCACTAGCCTTAAACGGGCACATCTCCAAGCTCCTGGCCCAGGAAATGTTGCTGTTCCGGCTTGTGGAAAGTCAGGCCTTCCGTGACCTGATGGGAAGTGCGGTACCTCGCTATGCCGTCCCTAGCCATCACTATTTCTCCCGGTGTGCCATCCCAGCCTTGCACCAGCACGTGTCACGAAACATCAGTCAGGCCCTAAGTTCCGTGCTTTGCACAAAGGTCCACTTGACCACCGACGCGTGGACAAGTGCATGCGGACAGGGACGCTACATTTCACTGACGGCACACTGGGTGAATGTAGTTGAGTCTGTGACCGGGTCACCAACTGGGGAGAGCTACATCATTCCCCGCTCAACATTCCTGGCAGGGGCTCTGACACACCACCACCCTCCTCCTCCTGCTCCTCCTCTGCCATCACCTCGACCACAGCTACCAGCTGGAAACGCTGCAGCACTGGTGTGGGTAGACGTCAGCAGGCTGTGCTGATAAGCTTGGGGGACAGCCAGCACACTGCCTCCGAGGTCAGGGATGCCCTCCTCGATGAGACGCCAACCTGGTTTTCGCCGCTGCACCTGGGCCCAGGCATGGTTGTTTCTGATAACGGCTGGAACCT